>NW_005187404.1:2892694-2894482 GCF_000239375.1 Pundamilia nyererei
GTGTGTGTGTGTGTGTGTGTGTGTGTGTGTGTGTGTGTGTGTGTGTGTGTGTGTGTGTGTGTGTGTGTGTGTGTAAAGATAATTTACAACTTGGATACCTTCCAACAAACATGCTACCACAGTTGAGCTGTAGTGCTGAACAGTCTAACTCTCTGTGACACCATCATTATCTGGACTGGAGCTTTAACTCATTCACTTTTTCTACACCAATCACCCTCTAACAAAGTTAGACAGCCACCTTTTGATGTGAGGCTAGCAGAATAAAATACGGCCCTGTGGCTGAGTTTTTATTAGCCAGCGTTTTCATTTAGCAAGCTGAACGTGGATAGCCTGTCTAATAGCTCTGATTCCACCCTTCACTCCACCCAAATCTCACACACCTCACCAGTTGATAGTCAATATATACTTTCCCTATTTTCATCTACTGCCTGGTTTTACCGTAGTATGTCTTATTACACCCTGAGCCCTTCTCTCTGTCTCTCCCAGTAGTGTGTTCTTTCTGCGACAGCTGTCAGTCAAATGCAGACAGATGGCAGTTTATATTGAGCCAGAAATATGGGAGTGAAATTGTGCATCACTGCCAATTCTTCCCATCAGTTACACTTGGCTTCCTCTAAATGCATCCTATAGCTATATAAACCTGGAAAGTAACTGAGACGGAGAAAAAGAAAATGCATTTGAAGTAAGAAGAACACAACTCTTTTTTTCTGTCAGTCTAACACAGTTGCAAATGTATGCAACACCAATATTAATCCTGAATATTATGCACTAATCCTCTGTTATTTACTGCAAAGTATAAGATGATCAAACACGCTGCCTTAAGATAATACATTTTAAACATCTTTCTCATCTGAAGACTTCAAATGAACGTGTTGGCAATATTTAGTTGGACCCAAGCATAAAATTGAAATTCATGTTTGCCTTCTGCAGTAATCATTTCAGGCCTACCTGCTAGAGGACAGTCTAGGAAAATACCTTACTTATCCTTTCTGCTTTGTATACACTGGCTGATTTTTACAGCACTGACTGTGCCAAGGCTAGAATGCTGGGGGAAAGTAAACTAGGACACTGCTGTAATACACACTGGCAGGCATCTGAGCTGTTTGATAGATAAAAGGGAAAGAAACATATAGAACAACACAAATGGCACAGAAGAAGAAATGACGCAGATAGCATGAGCCGATGTGCTCATCATTTCCAACACTGCTCACGCAACGAGTCAGGCTGTAGAACTGGTGCTGGGTTACTATTACTAATAACAGCCTGTCCTCATTTGTGGAGCAGTATGGAAAAAAAGTTTTGTAATGTTGTTTGAAGACAATACATGTACAGCATTCACTGTTATTTTGGAATAATTATTTAGAGGTCTAGAGGAAACTTTGGGTTTTTGCAATTTTCTCCACTTTAGACGTCAAATGCAAATGCTCTTGGACATGTATCAGTTGCTTTCATACAATTCTCTACCGTCTACAACATTATCATTTGCTTATGTCATGTCAGTCAAAATGAACTATACTTTTGGATGCTGAATAGTCGTTCCCAATAAAACTAATAGTCTTCATTTCATTGCTCGAGTCATCACATACAAAACCACACAAGGGCAAAACAGTAGAGGGAAAAGACAGCAAAAACATAGGCAGATCCCTAACACTTGTCGACCATGTTGTCAATTACGGCCTCACAATGGATGATGCTGCAAACAAATGTTGGAAGACCCCTGTGAAATCAATCAGTCACACATTTCGTAGGGAGAACAGGTATGTATAGTATTGGACAGTAATCCAACAT
>NW_005187404.1:2895326-2906515 GCF_000239375.1 Pundamilia nyererei
AGATAGATAGATAGATAGATAGATAGATAGATAGATAGATAGATAGATAGATAGATAGATAGATAGATAGATAGATAGATAGATAGATAGAAGAAGCTTCATGGTGAGACCTGGTGGGGCCTGTTTCCTTATAATTACATAAGACATTAAACATATAAAAGATCTGCAGCTGATCGCAGGTCCTGTTCACTAGAACTCTCAATATGAGGACCAAAGACATGCAAGTGAGGGGACCATATGTCAGGCTGAAAAAATAAAATAAACCTTTTAGAGTCAGAACATAAAATCTGCAATTATACCCTGCATACCTGAGTGTCTCTGTGAGCGTTAATACATCCAAGTCCAAGCTAATTAATTGGGGCAGGGACCAAGGGAAAGAGTATCTCCAGCTGCTCCTCACCAGCTCGGTGCCCCTGGGTTAACTCAGTCCTGTGAGACCAGTGCATACACATGCACACACTAGTCACACATACTCACACAAGATCTTATGTATAACAAGAGAAAAAGAGAAAGTCCCAGAGGAGAGCCATTTAGGGGAGCCTAAATGACAGTTTAAAAGAATGTCATCAACTTCACACTAATTCCTCTTTAAAATGTCCTCATATATATTATACTTTTCATTGTTTTTCAAAAACAAATTAAGAACGTGGATTAAAATTTTGCTTCTTTCTTCTTTCTCCCTAATGAAAAGAAACTATTGCAAACTTTGGTTTCATCGTGGTCTAATGCAAATGATCTTCTTTTTGCATTAATTCAACAGAATATTTATATCAGAGTTCGTAGGCAACAGAAAAAAAAAAAAATGAAAATCAAAAACCTTTTTAAAGCAAGGAAAACAACGCCTTAATATTGTCAGCACAGACAACAACACACTGCCAGCTGTGAATACACATGTTGTCTTACACCTTCAATGAAGGTGAACAAGCTAAAGCATACTTTTCTAAACATGCTGCTTGTGCTATATTATGTTTGCTAAGGATTTTGGCTTCTTAATAAGCTTCTTTTTTGTTTTGCATTTGATTCATTGGAAGGCAACTGAGCTCCCAGGGCTACTGTCTAATCAGCAGCAAAGCTGCAACCCATAAAACTGAAGTGAGATACTTTTCAATACCATTAACTACAAGGACCATGAAAATACATTTGTATACTGAGACATTCATGTATACTGAGACATATTTATTTGTTTTTGTGATGTGAATTATTGATCTTTTAATGAAAAAACCAAACCCAAGTGACAGCAACCTGAGTGATACAAGTGTAAGTGCAGAACATGCTCAATCTGAGCTTCTTCTCCTCTGATTTAGAAAACACAGACAGGACACAGGTCCTTGTTGTAAAAGAATTGTAATACTGTCAGCGCTGACACTGATGATAACGTTACGACTGACGTTAACAGTGACAGGCCTGACACTTTGGTAAGAATGTTTTTGGGGTTTTTCTTTTACTGACAGCTGAACTGTAAAACTCACAATTCTCACCCAGAAACCTCCTCCAGTAGATATCTGACATGAGGTGTTCTGGATTTGCATTTCATATTTTTAATGTATAACGTTGTACATTTAACAGTAACACAAATAAAGCACAAAGATTTTTCGCAGAGATGGGCTTTTGATGTTTTACTCATTTCCCGAACTGTAAAATATGTATTTAGACCCCTGTAGGACAATGTTGTTATTCTAGTGGCAGGTCAAAACGCAAAGACATGTCCACTGACAAGAGAAAGTCACCCTTCATGTCCATCAGGACGTAACACAGAATCGCACTGTAAGCAAAAGCTATTTTGTCGACAAACACGGCATGATTTATCGTTTCCTTGCACCCAGTCATGGTAACATAAGACATAGCATCACACTAGACATGTTTTCACTCTTGTTAAATCATTGAGGGTTACAGTTATTTGTTTGTTTTTTGTTTATTTGTTTTTATTTAATTTTAAAAAAGTTGTTCTTTCTTGTTTATGTTGCTGATCGTTTTGTGAAACTGTAATTTTCTATTAGTAAAAGAGATCAGAATTAGAGATATTCTGCCAGACTGATTATTAAATAGTTTCTGATCTTGTGTGGTTTTATTAGCAAACCTTCTTGTCATGTTGCGTGACCCAGTTTCGGTGAAACTTCACATCATCGGACTGATGATCTCACACTGACTTTGGAAACTCTGGCATACAGAGTTCATGGTCAACTCAATCACTGCAAGGTTTCCAGGACCTGTGGGTGGAAAGCTCATCACCCTTCCACCACCGTGCTTAACAGTTGGTGTGAGGCGTCTGTGCTCATATGCTTTGTTTTATGGCCAAACAGGTCAACTCGGTCCAAAGGACATGTTCCAGATGTCTTGTGGTTCTCTTGGCAATCCTTCCAAACAATGCATAACTCTTTATTCTTTTTCCATTTGTACCTTTGTTAGCATATTAAGTGTTAGCATAACATCGTTTTAGCACAACTTTACCACAACAGAATTGTTCTAACTCCTGAATGCTTTGGACCAGTAAATAGTCAAAACGTATCCTTTTATACATGTGCTCACCCTTAATGATGATCAGTTACTCAAATGGATGTAATTAGCCACGTCAATCCTTATTACTTATCCTTCCAAAATCCTGTGTAAGCTAGAGTTTCCGTTGTGCTCCCTACACTGTTTCAGCATTTTGGCTTGATATTTGTTACATAAATAATGAAATGGTGTAATGTCCAACTCAGGCACTTACCTAATTTTAAGACCTGGTAGGGACCAGATGACTTGTTATTATGACCTGGTAAAGTCATACAATTTAAAAATTGTGTACTTTCTTTTCCACAAGACTCTAAGCATTTCCTTTTCTCTACCCTAAATCCCCCCAGTTCCTCATCTCCTGTTGCAAGGTGCTCATCAGAAAGTTTTTCTTATATTTGTATATATTTATATATTGAAGTCTTCGTTATAAAATAGATAAAATACCTACAGCTGCCACACACTGTAATTTGCATAAGCCTGCTTCCTGCATGGAGCCTCTTTGGAGGTTGTAATTCAGCCCCACTGTTCTAGTGACTTTAAAAATGTCTTTTGAAACTGATATTACTGTGATAATGGCGGGACTAACAGATGACACCTGAAGGCATTTTTTGACAACTGGATATGGAAGAAATTGAGTCCAGGCGAGTTTGTTTCTGCCTTTAGAGTGGTTAAACATGCTAGTCTGCACAATCTCAGTTGCTCATTTTCTTTTTCATTCAGGGAAGGAAATACATGGCAAGAGCAGGATACCCACTGTTTTTATACTCTCTGATACATGGCATACATATTATACAAAACAATGAGGGAAAATATTACAGAGAAAAGTATGTTTTGGAGACAAGCTTTTATCAAACAGACATTTGTCAAATGTAAAATATGTATTTATGGAGGACAATACAGTGTAGTGTTAGGTCAAAATACATGTGCACTGACAAGAGAAAGTTATCCTTCATGTGCATCATGACATGACCCAGAATCACACTGTAAGCAAAAGCTATTTTGTCGATAAACATGGCATGCATTATTGTTGTTTCCTTGACACAGTACATAGCATTAGAGAGCTTTCAGATTGTATTAACATACTGAGGGTTCGCAAAGTTTCTTTTAGGAACCCCCAGTACCACCACCACCACCGCAACCCCCGCCCCAACTCTCTGTCATCTACAGGTAGTTTCCCTTTATAAAAAAGGGGAGGGGTGATCACTCACAGAGGTCCGTTTCAAAAGGGCAAGCAGGTTTTGGCATAGGGCCAGCTAATCAAGGTCATCTCCTCTGCTTAGTACAGCACTTCCTCTCTGCAGTGATCAGGACTAAATAAAATAAGGTGTGTCAGATATGATCTCTCTCTCTGAATACCATGTGCAATGGTAGAATGAGCTACTGAAAAGACAAAGAACTGCTTGTCCAAGCTTAACATACGTGGCCATCGCTCTTTCGCATATGTTTAGGCCAACCAGACACTGTAGTGTAAATAAAGGATGGGCATGGTCATCATGGCATTACCATTCTCTGGATTTGCATTTTAAACAAACATCTTTTGTTCGTTTGTATTTTTTTTTTTAAGTCAAAGGAGCAACTAAAATGTGATGCATTGCAAGAGGAGTTATGTTTATCCACCATCACTCATACCATGCTGGAAAGTCAGACATTTTAACATGGGCTTCATTATTTCATTGCAGTGGTTTCCAGCTTGAATTTCACCCGCTGCACCCTTGGTTTTATTTTATGGTCTGGCTAAGACGTTCAACAAAAAATATGTATTCCAATTGTGACGCAGCACTGGAATAAAACAAAAGATAGATTGACCTTGACTTCTTCTTCACAAATGATAGCACCTTTTGTGGGGTAGGATGAAAACAAGCGGTTAACAGAAGTCAGCAAATAGGGTCAGTAGATGAGCTCCACAGCTTCTAATGACAGAATCATCCATCACTGTCATTCGAAAGCTCGGGAAGGAAAAAAGCTTGAACCCTTCTCAAGTTAGCCCCAGATGGCAGAAGCTGGGCTTACAGTTCTGACAGAGTTTTGCTCTCGTGTGCATATAGGGCAAAAAAAATACAGGAATATGGAAAATAGTCTGCTGAAATCTCAGTTGCTCAAAAGTGGAAAGCTTACCACATTTCAGCATTACTAAATTTTCATTATGTGCTTTTTGAGCAGTCTTGCGAATACTCGCTTTTTTAACGTGGCATCAGTTAAAACTGGAACAAAAAAGTGTTGTGACATTTGACTTTTTCACTTTCACACTTTAAAACAGCTGAAAAACCCGTTTGCAAAATAGACACACACCCTTTAACGTAACAGAGTGGCTTCTCCAAAGTACCTCTTTTACAGAAGTCAGCGGATTGGCTTGTGAATATCATTTAGACAGGAGGGCGGATTTAAGGCATTATGAAACACTCCACTTCTGGTTGTATTTTTACATTGTTTCGTACGGTCATTAGTCAAACAGACAGGGAGAGGAGAAAGAGAGAATTGACCTCTTGATATCGTGGGAGGGCATTACCGCGTTGAGAGGTGGTTGACAGGTAACAAAGGCTTCAGTTCACTCCAAAAAAGTCTATTGAATGTCGAAAAAGAGACATCACATTCTTATGTAAGTGCATATTACGAGACAAATCCCCATAAGCATAACGGGCAGTGCAATTATAGATAGCAAGTCTGAGAGTGGTTTAGAGAGAAACACAGAGAGAGAAAAGTTGGAAAAAAAACTGAAAAGCTAACAACATTTGCACAGATGCAGACTTTTATTTATCTGTATATTATAATAACAGTAAGATCAGGCACCACGTGACACATCCCATGAGCAGTATCCTCAAACCATTCGTCTTGATTTACAGTCAACAAGGACTGATGACTGAAATGCTCCCATGTGTCTGCAAATATTTTTATTCAATAACACTAAGATACTCTTAGTGTGCCATAAAAGAACAAGAAACATAAATAACTATCTCTGCCATGTAGTGCTGGTAATGTCACATCCAAAACATAGTCATTATGTGTACAGTTATATTGCAGAAGTATTCAGTGGTAAAACAAAATATATATATATATATATGCATATATATATATTAGGGAGTGGGGAGGGAGGAAAGGTGGATAATCCCTAAAAATGTCTGATCTTTTAAAATAGCTACTCTGCTGTCAAATCTGATGAGCTATAATGAGGTCCTGTATAAAACTAGATATGATAAATTATGAGTGCAAATCAAACCGTGTGTTCCCATCACTGTCTTTCTCCATTTTTCTTTTTTACCAAGTGAGGTAACATCTGTCCCACAACGTGCCAGGTGTTCTGCAGCAGATCTAATGAGAATTTTTTTTACCATGGTGGTGTCGGGTCTATATGCTGAAAGCCTGGGGTGGACTTTAAACTCTGAATTATCTGGGTATGTCTTAGATCTTTAAATGTCTGGTTTTATTGCCAGTTTATTGCTGCAGACGAAAGTTTAAAAGTTTTCTGCACTTCTGAACAGCCATTCATTTTTTCATTCATTGATCCTCTTTAGTTTTTTTCATCTGAATGGACAACAGTGTAACCCATTCAGACACACTCATCCTTTGTTTGGTTGCTTCATGTGAGAGATTTTTGTGTTTCTATTTTCTCTGTGCTTATCTCACTCATTTGAAGAGGCTAGTTCCAGAAGAAAAGGTCACCCATTTCTTTTGACTCAACAGTTGACTGGGGTTCATGAAAGAATGCTAATACTACACGGTGTGGGCACATGGCACTTGATGATTAATAAATTAGAGATTCACCAGAACCACTTTTCTTAAGATTAAATATGGGCTCTGTCTGTGAGGCTTTTGCATTAGAAATTTGCCAACAAGTAATAATATGAGTACAGAAATGATGTAGCAAGTCATCCATAAAAGCCATAGTTTTTACTAATGCAGGAGGAATCTTTCACTATAATCATGAAACACTCCGAGAGTGTAAACCTCCACCAAAGCAGTTCACTCTTTGTATTAAGTTTGTTTTAGCACTTTGTTTTCTTTGTTTTTTTCAAATTACTTTAGGAAGTTTGTAGTGCAGTAAAAACAAGTTCAGAATTTTGCTATTTGAAACTTATTTAATATTTGACATACTTTGGAGTATTATTATTTTTTATTATTTTTATTTATGTTCATATAGTACATGTTAAACATGCATTTCACTGTTTATTAATATCTGTTTAACTGTTTAGTAATAAGTATCAAGTGAAAAAAGTTTATTTGCTTTCCAAACAAAAATTATACTTCATCAACATTATATATGTATATAAATGTGTATGTATTTAAAGGGCTTTCAAGGTCAAAGGTCCAAAGTAATGTGATATTTGGAATCCCCATATATGAAACCCTGTATACCTGTATGTTGCCAATACAAACAATGGGAGTAAGAATTCAGTTCAATTTAGTTTTATTTATATTGCGCCAAATAAAAACAATAATACAGAGAAACCTACAACATTCAGATGAACCCTATATGAGCCAATACTTGGCAACAATAGGAAGAAAAACTCCCCTTTAACTGGAAAACCTCCACCAGAACTAGGCTCAGGTAAGGGCAGCCTTCTGCCACCACTGGGTGGTGGTGAGAACCAGTAAGAACTATCATTTTTAATAGCTCTATTTAGCATTATTATCACTTGGACCTTCAGATCATTCTATTGACCATGAAGGAGAGGTCAGAGGTCAAATGTGACTTGATGTTTTAAATCTTTATATGGCACTTTTTAAACACCAATTGAAAAAAAAAAGCCAGAGTTATTTGGCTTTTTGTCCATTTTTGACCAATAAAGTTTTACAAGAAATGTATTCACTACATTAAGACTTAGCAGATTTACAGACAGAAAGGCACGCACAGATGCACGCAAACAAAACCAAAAACGTAAACTCTTTAGTGAACTATAGAAACTATAGATGCATAAGTGTGAATCCTGGAAGAGACGGAAGCTGGATGGATGGATGGATATTATGAAACAACTTGTTCAAAGGTCTTTTGAGTGATATTTCTTGGCATTAAGAATTTTTACATGCACAGTTTCTTACAAGATCTTCTGGATAAGATCACAGTGCTCTGGAACACTATCACCAAATGGTTAGGTGGTCTTTGAGGGTTTCAGTAGACTCAAGCCCAGAGGTGGTGAACAGTAAGCTCACTGATCTCCACAGGCCTCACCCTGCACTGAATCAGCTTCTGTGAAGTGGTGAGAAAAATCCTGTACCATCACAAGAGCGTCTGTTGTTTTTACTCTCCACGGGTTAGCTCTGGACTCTTCTTTTTTCTCATTTCTCTGATGTTTGCTGCAAGTTTGGTTGTTACTGTAACTGATAGCATTACCCAAGTTCTTCAGCTGCCTTAGGAGAGCAGAGCTTCCATCTGCCTTCGCTTTTGTCGTTGGTGCATATTTTAAACTCTGAACTGCTAATATTTGCTCAGCAAATGTGGGGCATGCCATAAATAGCCACAGGAATAGCTGAATACTAACCATCATTGAAATATGCAAAAGATTTGAAATAGAGTTAAAGGATAGATTAACAGTACAGGCTGCATTCTGTTTCGCATTCTGTTCATGCACTTTTTAGATTTTCAGTATTGGAGGGGGTGAGTACTCAGAGCACTCACCCCAAAAATATTCCCACTCTACTCTGCCACTGCAGTGCAAGGTTGCCCGCTGCAGCTTTCAGGTCATGCAGCACATGTGAGGCTCTGTCTGATGAAACAAAATAGGTCCTACGTTATGGACGAGAAGCACACCCTGATGCCTTCAGTGCTCCGGGACCAGCAGACAGATGTACCAGCAGACTGTCAGACAGAGTGGTGCCAGGATAAAAACTCCACCTTCTTTGGCACAATAACAGGAGAACAGGATTGCTGAAGCCACACTCAATGTGCAGATTGGGATAACATAGAAAACATGGAAATGGAGCCAGAGCACACTGGTGCATCCAAACACACAGTTTGGATGTGAAGGTCATTCAGAAAAAAGCCTATTCTGGCAGTTGTTTAAAGACACATAGGGGCTGCCTTACTTGCCCTATTCTGCCTATTCAGCCAAGTTTTAGAACGAGACAGGCGATGTTTATTTATTTTATCTGTTGCCTAAATAGTTTCTTGTTATTTATGGTTAATGTTCCATTACCTGTAAAATGATCTAAGACAAAGCCATCATATAAGATAACCATCTTACAACTGTGTATATCCGAGCCACATTCCGACTATTTCCCTGCTGAAGCAGAGATGGCTGAGCCTACGGGTTTATTTTGCCTCGTCACGCCAATACACAAATCTGAGAAGCAAGATCTTGTGAAAAGAACAAACACTGTGTATTTTTTCTAGATATATTATATAAACCATTGTGTGTTCTTAAGCAGTGCATATGTAATATCTTCCAGCTTTCAGCTGTTGGCCTTTTTAGAAGAAGGTACTGGAGCTGATTCATTTTCCTAGGAAAAGCTGTAGATACGTGATTATTATTTGTATCTCAAGTGCAAATTTAAAAAGTAAAAGTCCATTAAGGGGGTGTCAAACATACGACCCCCTTATGGGGGGGGCCAAAGACTGTGATCTGGCTCACTGGATTGCTTTAGAAAAATGGTAAAGGGGGCATAAACTGGACTTTTAACTTTATTTTTATATGTTTAACAGCTTTTTTTAGTAGCAATAGCTCACCCCCCTTAAAATCAAAGTGGGTTGTATATGAGCTTGACATCCTTCCATTAGAGATGTCACATTGAAGAACAACATTTTTCTTTTTTAAATCGATGAAAAATTCTATTAGCGTTGCCCCAATGACCTTTTATAGTAGGGTGACCAACCATCCTCTTTTCCCCGGACATGTCCACTTTTCACGTTCTGTTCGGGGCGTCCGGGGGGATTTTCGAGATTAATGAAAATGTCTGGATTTTCGTACAGTGGACCCATATGTGTGACTTCATCCCCGAGCAGCTGCTTTGTGAGTGGTTGTTCTGCGCTCACAGACGGGACAGATAGCGTGCAGCAGCGCCTAGTGATGTTTAAAAGATGCCAAAGCACAACTGCAGCTTTTCAGACAAACTGCGAAAAAAAAATTCCCCTGTACCATCCCGGTACTGGTAATTTTTCTTATACAGTTGAGGCCTTATTTCTGTACCATTATTTAATTCCAGAGGTTTTGAAGTTATTTTTTTTCCCCTTGTTGACTTGTAAAAGCCTATATCACATTTTTTTCATTAACCGCACAGAGAGACATCGTTTAAATATGTTAAGATTTTCTTTAAGCAAACAGTATTATTAAAGTTCTTCATGACTGGGCCAAGTGTCCTCCTTTTTGGAAATCAAAATATGGTCACCCAATTTTATAGGGATATATGATATTTGAATAATGAAAACATTTCACAACAGGATATTATCATGAAACCCCCTCTGTTATGTTTATATGTAATAAACATTGAATATACAAAGTATTAAAATAGTTAAAAAAATAAAAAAAAAAGACCTAAATGTGTTTTGTGCAAAAAAAAAAAAAATCCTAATATCCCGCAGCTGATCAGTGATGATCAGCTCTTTGGAGTACAAGATGACCTTCACAGATATTTTTCCATCAATGAATTTATTTTCTTTCAAACTTGCTTATCTGCAGAGCTTTTGCACTGAACTCATAATATTGCATAATTTATAATGAGATAAAAACAAAAGAGGCACGAACATAAAATGCTCTTTCTGGCTGCCTGTTAGGAAACAATGACACCGTGTTAGCCTTTAAATCAGCTGAGCTGGCTGACCTTTCGGGCTGTGCAGCAGATACAAGGAAACACTTAGCATAAAGTGTTGTGAATGAGTCTATTTCTATTTTTTTTTTATCGCTTTCTCAGTCTGTTTGCAATTTTTGAGATCTGTTGTTGTCAGTTACCTAAGAAAACTGTGCATTGCCTTTCTGTAGGAAGGGAAATCAGTTGGTTTGGGGTCATTTGAAAACAGGAAATGGAGCTTTTTGAAAAAAGATGAAAAAATAGCAAAACTGACGCTGTAGAAAAGCTGCTTATCTTTTTTTTTTTCTACCTCACTCGTCTTATTTCCTGCTCATTCTCGCAGTTCCCATGGTAGTGTAATGTTTGAGCACCTGACTCACGGCAGCTCTCCGGGCTGTGGGGGTGTTACAGGATCACCAAGCCAAGCCAGATGCCCTCTCACTAGGTAGCCAGCTACATACTGTACATCTTCCACCTCTTCCCACTTTAACGGTCCACTGGCCTCCTCACACAGACACATTGTGCATTGATGCTGTGCCTTACTGTTTGTGAAATAGGAAAAAAAGGAAAATATCACATACTGCTGAACTCCATTTTTTTTTCTTGGTAGTGATACCTGCTGTTCAACAGACAGTAAAACACTGGTGTCAGTATTGACAGAGTGGAAAAGCAGTAGTCATGTAAAGTCATGTAAAGAACAGAAAAGCAGCCAAATACCCAGGATGCAGATGAGCGATGGTAAATCTTCCTTACTGAAATTACACACAAGCTTCATTTCATCTTTTTTCATGGTCAGCTGTGCAGAGAGTTTTAAATGGTTAAAGTCATTTTCAAGTGACTTTTTGACAAATACTTCATTTTCCTTTCCCCTTAACAGTCCATATAATAAATAGAATATAGACGACATATCGCAGGTTATACCATCCCACACTAAATATGCAATACACAAGTAAGAATTAGAGTTCTGCAGTGTTTTTTTT
>NW_005187404.1:2907436-2912274 GCF_000239375.1 Pundamilia nyererei
AATTCAAACAGATATCTGTTTATTCTCAAAATAAACAGATCCATGTGAAGCAGTTACATGTGAAAAAGTTCTTCTGCGTTTGAGATTAAACATATGGTGTGTAATTATGTAAACAATCATGAATGTGAGTTGGTTTGAGCAAATCTAAGGGTGAAGGATGAAGGATGATGTGCTCTATTCACTCTGTAACTTCTGATGATAACCTATGAGGAAAAACACTTGTCAGTGATGGGAAAGAAGGGCTTCCTTTAAACACTCAAAGTCCTGAGCTCAGGAAAGGGTAGCCATCTGTCACAAGTAGTTGGACAGAGGGAGGAAAGAGGAGATTTTTAAAAAAAAGTGGAGCAAAGGGAGATAACAAACAGCAAGTAGCACCATTCACAAGGAAAACTACAGAAGAGAGAGGAGAATGGTTGTTGACATACTGGAATGTAAAAGCATCGTGATCATGGAACCATGGAAGCTAAGGGATGATTCAGGGTCAGCTGATAAATTGCTGATAAAAGTTTTATAAGAAGAGGAAAGTTTTAACTTTAATTTTGAAAGTAAAGAAGATGTCTGTCTCCAAAACCCAAACTGTGTGCATGCTCCACAGGACATGAGTCTGTCTCCCATCCTTCTTTTGGTAACTAAGAACCGCAAGCACGCTGTCTGACAGAGAAGTGCTCTATGAGGTTTTTTTAAGATATAATGGGGCCTGATCATTCAAGGTTTTATATGTGAGAATAGAGAATTTTAAACTGAATTCTAAATTTACTGAAGTCAAAGAGAAGCTAATGTTAGACAAATATAACCTCCCTTTCTTGTTCCTGTTTGTACTCATGCATTAGCATTTTGGATCAAGATTTTCAGTGAGCTTTTAGGAAAACCCAACTGTAAGGAATGAGAGCAGTCTAGCATAAAATACATAAATGCACCGACTAGTTTTTCTGCATCATCCTGAGACAGGATGTTCTTAATTATGGCAACAGTGCACATATGAAATGAGCCGGTGGTAGATGTTTGTTTACCTTGCAAGTTAAAGCCATCCACATAACAATGGATGAGTCAAATCTGATTATACTGTAAATGTGTTTTTGCTTTTAGATTCATTTGCAAATGTGTCAGTTAGCAACTGTCAATTTGAGTGTAAGGGGTGTATGACGTTTGTTTCTACTCTATTGAAAAAAAGGACTGTCCTCCTTACGGGTGATATGCAGGCAAAACATGTGGACGTGAGCCACACAGCAAATATACCGAGTTTGTAGTATCCATTCATGGTCATGTGGTGGGTTCTGCTATTATGCAGGCGCAGTAAATCATATTTGCAGCTTAAAGGTATCCCGCTTCCAGTGTGACCTTCAGGAGAATGTCTGCATTGCTGCTCAGAAGGCACAACACTACACTCAGGTGTGATATCGCTCTAGCTCCACAGACCACATTCACATCTGGAGAAACTACAGTGTGAGTGTGCTTTTACTATTAGTCAAAGTTGTAGCAGTGGCTGTATCACAGCATTTGCTGGGGTAATTGAAAACGCAGCATATGTCTGCCATTAAACTGACATAAGCAGATGAGGCAGTCACTGTCACAGCTGAGGATGTACCACTCTGTGAATGAGCACAGCTCAAGCGCCAAGGGCCAGGCTCCATTCACGTTAACATTAATAGAAGGTTTGGTGTCTACAGAGAGCAGAGAGCAGACCATCATCGCTAGCATGTCACCTGCAGCAATTGTACCTTAGTCCTTCCAAGTTTTTAGGTTTTTGGTTTCCCAGACGTTCATACCGCACACGTTCACTAGCACATGCACTAGTGCTAGGTTTAGTGTTTCCATTACTCCAGGCACTTTGGGGCACGTGGGGTGGGGGGGCTGCTGCATGATTGCACCATGTGCAGTGCAGTAGACTGGATATACTGTATATTATGCATGCAATGGAGACATACTGCCATCTAGTGGTAACAACAGCAATATTCAAATAAAATAAAACATTAAGAAAGGGCAAAGCAACTGTAAAATCAATTATGATCAGTTTTGATCACCTTTAATTTACGAATGTATTTTATTCTGTACATTACAAAATATCCAGTGGTACCATTTGTATCTGAAAAAAAAACCATGAAATAAATAATGAAACAATCACCGTAGTCAAAGTATAACAAATGAGCAAAATTGTCATTTGATTTAAAAAAAAAAAACATTGACTTGAACACAGTTCCATACTTTAAAGATAAAGAATCAGAGTTCAAAAGAATTAACAAATTTCATTCTAAACTCGATAAACCACTCGCATCAGGCTTACATCTTAACGATATACGTGAAAAGTCCAGACAAGTGAAAACTGCTCATGTCAGATGTTTTCATTCCATCAACTCAGTTCATCACAAGAACCGAAAAACAACAAGCACCAAGACTGGACATCTACTGATGAAACCAGTTTGCTGCAGCTATCTTGTCACAAACAGCTGGGTCGCTACACTTAGCATTGATGCCCAACATTTTTTCTATTTCAGAATTTTAATAATTAATTTCTTTATCTACAGAGTTGAAGATTCTTTAGAAAAAAATGCTGAACCACATTGCCAAAGAAAAACATTTGAAAAGCGGTTAAATCGCTCTATTATTTCACTTTAGGAAAAAAACACACATAAGGTGCCAGGATTGTCACGTTCAGAAAAAATCAAATATCCAACCACAGAAGGCACATTAAGAGCTGAGACAGATGACCCCACGAAAAATGGAGATGGATCTGTATCATAAATGTGGATGCAGGTAGAGAATGGCTCCCGAATCCTCCAGTCTTTTTAAGGCTTCAGCTTCATGATTAAGGTCGTGGTAAGAATTCTGTAACAGAGTGGAGGAGCATTAGTATTCAAGGAATATGAAGCTTTGCCAGTGAGCGTGTTAAAACAAAAAGGACATCACTACAGGTGGCCGCGCACCTTCATAGACTTCATGGTGGCATATCCATAGTAATGGATCGGCTGCTGCTGTTGGCTCTTTGAGCGAGGGTATCCGAATCCAGCAACGTGGACCACGTCACAGTAGTTGAGAGCAACAAAAATGGCAAGTATACCCGTAGTGGGATGCACTGGGATCTGCAACAAGCAAGAGATCATGACAGCCCACTGCACTTCTTCTTGTTTTCATGATTTATTATTTCTAAAATTAGCAAATATTAGTAGATACCCCCAAATAAAGAACTGAATGATTTTTACCTTGCACACCTGAGTAAAAACAGATAAAAAAAAAAAAACAATAAACAAAAAAAGGTTTGTATAAATCAAATTAACTTTATAGAAGGAGAGTTACTTAAAGCATGTAAAAAATGTACATGCTGAGCTTTGCTGGTTGTGCAAAAGAGCTTATGATGTAAAAACAATCTCCAGATGGCTTTGGAACTGAAACCCTAAAAGAAGCCCCTCATTTCACCACTAGATGGCGATAGAGGAAAACTGCAGCTTTATATGCGGTTCATTTGCACAAGCATTTCTATCTGCAGTATTCGCTCTCATAACCTCACCCACATGGCTTATGCAAACACAGTTTTGTTTCTATGCTTTTTATTTCAACCACCTACTGTTCCAACAGAATTTAAACGTTGTGAACAACAATTAACTTAAACTCTTAAAAACAGAAAAACTTGAGTATTTTGACATTTTATTTTGAAATTCATTTGCAGCTCTGAGACTGCTGTTATCAAGCAAAGTACAGCTGCTTTTTCAAACACAGTGATTCAAAGCATTTAAGCCCTCTGCCTTTCCTTTCCTTCCCCTCGATTACAGTAAATTAGTCTTTTTCACAGTAATCGAGAGGAAGGAAAGGAAAGGTGTGTGAAAAATTTATGGTTACTACACATATAAAGCCTCTGCCATGACTTAATGGTATGGTTAGCAATTATGTTGTTAAAAAAGTGGACATATGCAGAGTAAGCATGGGTGCACCATGTAAGCATATAAAAATGGGTGTTCCATGGTAAAGGATGAGTTTATTGTCTAAAGTCATTGTGACAGATACATACGTAGTCCTGCAAGTGAAAATGCTGGCCTTATCACTAATGTACAGGTGCACACACACTAACCTGCAAAGGTTTTAGTGTGGCTGCAAGTTAGTTACAGAGACATAAAAAACTCAAGATTTGGCTGAAAGCTGGTCTGGTGTGATGAAATCCAGGTGGACTACGTCTGTAAAGAGGACACAGACTAATTCCTACAATTCGATTCCACACTACAATTTTTCCTGTATATCCCGAGGGAAAAACAGCCCACAAACAGCGGTGATATACATTTCCCTTCACATTTTGTGCATGTCACATTCCTTAATTGGCTTCTGCTTAAAAACAATGACAAAAGAACATGCAGGAAGCAAATCCTCCCGGCTGATATTTTATTTTTGCTTCTTTAAGGAAAAACTAGAACTCAAGGTAATGTGAGATTTAATGAGAGGAGACATGTTTGTTGTGTTATTCCTGGCTGGCTCTTTCTGTCCACAGAAATTCCCTTGTGCTGTTTGCCACTCCCTATATGACTGATTATGATTACGCGTGCTCACATAGGCAAGAAGAAGAATTATTTCCATATGACCTGAAGACAAAAGAAACTCTCATTCACTTTTCAAATTAAAACCCACTTTAACAAAAACCTTTTATTCTTCATCTTTCCAAATCATCATCTGTGTTTTGTGTTTTTTTCCTGTGCAATGCTCCATCGGTAAATGCACCGGTGTTTATATTAGCCTACTTCCAGTATGTTCTTTTCTAGTTATGGGGCTTACTGAATGTCAAAACCAATAGATCTCAAACTTTTTTTCTGGCGTGCCTCCCTTCAGGAGTCAGAAAAAGTTAACACCCCACTGTTCCT
>NW_005187404.1:2912520-2921607 GCF_000239375.1 Pundamilia nyererei
GGGGCTTACTGAATGTCAAAACCAATAGATCTCAAACTTTTTTTCTGGCGTGCCTCCCTTCAGGAGTCAGAAAAAGTTAACACCCCACTGTTCCTCATCAAATGTTAACAATGAAAAAGTATTAAAACTTATTTAGTGAAATGTCAGCACAGCATCTGCAACCTCTTGTTTTGGAAAAAACTCTGTGTAAACCATCCTGATATCAAAATAAAGTTAACATATAAGTGAGCCTTAATCACATCACAGGTGTAAGTATCACAACAGACGTCATTGTGTCAAAGTAACTGAGGATGGAACACAGATTTTTTTCTTGGCCTAATTTTTTGTGTGTCTTTTACAGCATGAACCTGTGCTGCAGTAGATCAAAAACTGAAGAAAACCATGAGTCAACAGATGGACATTACCCGTGGAAAGATCAATGCTGCTGAAGCGAAACAGAGCAAAGTTACAGAGGTTTGATTTTGCAAATTAAAAAAAATTGGCACCATCTGTGAGAGCTGATATTTCTTCAGCATTGAAAAGCAGAAATTTGGCTTTCTTGCTGGAGGTCAATTTCGCAAAACAAATCAATAAACATACTCTAAAAAATTATGGACTGGTGCGTAATGCGTCCGCGCGTAAAGAATCAAATAAGGCAGAAAGTAGGAATTTATGACAGGAAACTGCTGTTGAAACACACTGCGAAATGGAGCTGTGCAGGAAATGTGATTGCATCAAAGTGGATTTTTTTGGTAACAATACAGCACAGGTAAGACAGAACTGATGCTAATGTTTGTCACACTTGAAGCAAAATTTTGGTCTCCTTTTGCTGCTGGCTTAGTGAATTTTTGGTTGGGTCGTGATGAAACTTGCACTTTTGGACTCGGTGAGATCTGTGCTTTCAACAGAGACATTGTCCGTGTACATGCTGTCAGATTTGTTGTTTTAGCTGTGTTTGGTGGTCATGGAAATGGTTTTGTGAGCTTTAGCTAAGATTCTGATATTTCAGTGATGCCACACATCTATATTTGAATAACAGATCTGGCAGCACAGCCTGTGAAACTAGCTGTTGCTTTCAGTATCAGTTTCAGATGAAAACGCCGTTTTCAAATTTATCTGGGCTGGTGTGGATGTTGTCTCAGTGGGGGTTTTTGAAACCCACGTTGAAGTGTAAAACCTCAGGGGAAGTGCTATTTTAAAAGTTTATTCAGAGGTACAGTAGGGCTCAAGTGTGTTTTTTTTTTTATAGTTTAGCAACAGGTCAGGCTGGCATCCGGTACTCAGTGAATGATCAGCACAGCTCCTCAATGTGTGCTGATAACTCTACTTCTGCCTTTTTCAGGAGATGTTTAAAAGAAAGCCTACACACAACACACCGGCATGTAGATGACAGTAAGTGTTCATTTGCATGAGTCGGTGAGCTTTGTGTACCCTCAGGGTTACTTTTTTGCAAAATGTGTGTCTAAACAAATGTGCAGTTGGTTATAGCAACAGAGATAACAGTTTGTTTGAGTAGCCTTGTCAAGAATCTGAAACAGAGTTTTTGCCACTGCACAGAGCATAATCGGTAACCTGAGGGAAACTGATGATGCCAAAGCACAGGAGTTCCAAAATGAGACAAAATGTATCCAACAACAACACAGAGTGAGGGCGTGCCAGATGCACATTTCCATCGTGTTCAGTAATGTGTAAAAAATGTCATGCTTACAGCCCCGAATAAACATAATTCAGGTGTTACTTGAAAACGTTACTGCCTGCAGGCCCCAGTTCTCCCACCACTTCATCCCACCTCTCCTACTGCTGCCCCCCAGCCATTCCCGTACAAGCTGCACAGATGGTACAGAGCTCCTGTCGAGTGAGCTCGCTGATTGCCTGCAGGATCTCTGCCTTCCCGCTCCTCACTCTCGTCTTGCAGTGAACCAACTGTGTTTATACCGCAATCTGAAATGGTTACACCCATTGTCAAGTCTTTGACAAAAAGGTCTCAGTGGGAACAAGCAGAATCAAAACAAAACTTGGCTGAAGATCCACATCGACGACGATCCCCACCAAACACACAGAAAGCCACACTTGGAAGATGAGATGCTATGGGCCAATAAAAAATGCTGTAATACACCAGTTTCAGTCCAAGAGGGATCTCGTGGTGTTTCAAAATCTGATCAGCAGGGGAAAAAAAAGAAATGTCATGCACTCTGGATCTTCATTGCGCAACTGCTGTTTTTCCTCGAGTTTATGGGTTTAGAGCAATGCTTTCACTTTTACTTTTCGTGTTTTGATTCAGCCATCTTGCGTTTCATTTGCCTTCTACTTTAAAATGTCAAAGGATATGCTCAGTGAAAACCAACTAAACATTAAAATCGAGTTAAAAGTTAGTGAAGGCCACAGTACAAAAGCAATAATCCGCATCACAGATAAGCACACTGGGAACTGCCTTTTACCTTTAAAGACATACAATAAGAAAACAATATTTTGGCTTTTCTTCCCCCCAAAAAATGAAATAAGCCAATTATTTCCCAGGGAACCACCGATTTATCGTTAAAGACATGAGACACTTATCTTACAGTGAGATACCAGGACGCCAAGCAGAAGCTAATTGTCACCAAATTTACAGTAATCACCAACTAGATTTCAGCAGAAACGCCTCTTACAATAAACTGTTTACCACAAAGGACATGACGGATCATTCTGAGGAGCTGTGCCTAATCAGCAGAGGCTCCGTCCACCCTTGTTAACATTCATGTGGGAAGCAGTGAAAGGCCAGAAAAGAAGAACAGAAACATAGGAAAAAGAGCACAGAAGAGGAAGAAAAGTCTGCTGCAGAGGATGCCAGAAATTCTTGGTATTGCAACATCCCCACCACAATTACAGAGCAAAAACTTATGATTAAGTAAGAAATGGGACTGATTTGAATAAGGAATAAAGACAGTTTGGTTTCGATCTGCACTGAAACTTCTACTACCACAAATTGAGATCACGCATAGTCACGACTGCAAAAAAACCAAACAAAAAACACTTAAGTGAAAGTGATCACTCACCTGTTTGCTCTTGGGGTGAAAATTGATCTTTAGCAGCTTGACTGCAGTCTGATGCAAGAAGTGTGGGTCCAGCACTCTAACTTTACTGGCATCACCCAACCAAATTTGAGGAGGGGGCTTCCAAAAGCCTTTCCTGACCTGGCAAAGACAAAAAAAACAGACAAGGTGTTTACAGACTGAGAGTGAAAACGGCCACGAATTGCCCTTTATTTGGCAGAATGGATGCATGCAAGGAGAGACGCATGTAAATCTCCCTCATGTTTGGAGGACACTAAATCGATGTGCAAATTAGCGGGTAATGACCCTGCAACTATTAGCAGCAGGAGGCCGGAGGTGCCGTGGGATACGGAGTGAACGATGCCTGCAATGGAAACAACATTTAACTCTGGAGAGTGCTGGCACTGCTCAAGTAGAACCTCTTAAGTAATTGTTCCTGATATGCAAGACAGACAAGCTTGAAAAGTAAAGAGAATGTGTTCAGTTGAGGCAGAGAGAGGAAAGAACGAAAGAAAGGGAGATGACTGTGTGTGCGTAAGAGAGTCTGTGTTTGCATGTGGGAGAGTGCATTCTCACACACATCCAGTACCCTCTTCTCATTGTAGAGGATCTCTTTGAGCCACCGTAGATCTTGCTGTTTGAAAGGCACCAGGACCATAAGGGTGTCAGGCTCATTGTCCAGTCCAGGGTTGTAGAAAGCTGACTCAGGGTAGAAGAACCTCATGGTGGTCTTGTTCCCCACGTCTTCCTCATAGCCTCTTACCGGGGCATCATTCAACCTGAGGCAGGAATAAAATATGTAAAGAAATTTAAAAAAGGATTTTCAGAGCTGTTTTAGTCAGGATTTCAATTTTTGCAATTAGAAAAAAGTTGATGTAAATGAGCATTGAATAACCATTATTCAGTGGATCGTGAAATACTGCACTCCCCACCTGCAGCTAGCCTCTCAGAGCTTCAACCGATTCAGTTTTTACATAAATGATTTAAGGTCTGATCGCATGCTTAAAGACACTGGAGGTAACATGACCTCGGCCTTGAGCATAGTTTAGGTAAAGATCCATTAGGTGATCTTTGCATGCAATGTTCACTGAAATCTGATAATACTCTAAGAGGAGTAACAATTCTTGTAAATCACATAAGCTCATGGGTCCTTCAGCCCGAAGTTGACAATTCTTGATTTCTTGTGTTTTTGCAGATTTTTCACACTTACATGTTGCAGATCAATAAACTAATTTTATCTATTAGACACGGACAACCTGAATAAGTACATGTGGCAGAGTTGTGGTCCCTGGCTGAGCTGCAGGGGAGGGGTGGTGCAATGAACTCAAGTATGCATATGTTTTTTTACAGAACTTTATGCTGTTGCACAAACTCAACAGCTACATCCTTTATTGCACAGATAGTCCATGACCATCTCTTTAGTTTCTGACGCATTAATGTGCAACAAGGACAACTTGCAACACTCTTTTTCTGGTCAAGGTTTACTCAGCAGAGATGCAATCACTGTAAAAATAAAACTGGAGAAAACGCACTTCTGTGATGGCAAATAAAACACGATTTACCAACATGTCACACCGCAATCAGTCTTATGAATACTAAGAAGTTGCAGCAGCATTAATTTTGGTGTATGTGTAAAGTTGCACCCAGATATGTCGTCTACTGACAGATATTATCTATCACACGATTAAGAGCTGGGGGGGAAAAATTAATAAAAGTTAAAAAGTTGCCTCAGAACAGGATGACTAACTCACACTACGCTGTACACAGCCTGAAATTCGAAACCTTGTTCACTCTGTGAAATAAAAAAACATCTGTGTTTCATCACTTAACAAAAAAATACAATATAACTCTATAGTTGACAAATTCAATAGCACAGACTGAGAACATTAAATTATTAGCAAGCACTTTGAGAACTTAATTCTCAACAGGCTCTTAAGAAGTCAAGCAGTGTTTCCATGGCAGGAAAAAAGCCAGATGACGTCAAAATCTCAGGCATGCATTGAATTCTGAGTGTCAATAACCTGACTTGGCTGGAAAATAATTAGAAGAGAGCGAGAGACGTGAGGGGAGGGAAAGAGGGGGGTTGGGGGGGGGGGGTGCATTGCTGCCAGGCCTAATTCTGGCTGCTTGAAAGAGGCTTAAAAAAACTCAGAATGCGGTCGCTCATTCCAAGGCTGTAAAGTCAGATCTGCTAGATGCCTTTGTCCCTGAGTAAACTCAATGCTTTCTTTTCTGCTTTTAAAGAACCTGATTTGACCCAAACTTAGCCTGAGAGGACGGCTCTGTGTCAGAGTCACATGCTTATACAGTCTACAGCTAAGTGAATTAAACCCTATTTAGAGAGGCTGAGGGTAAAAGAAATCAACACATTCTCTTTTATAAATGCAATAGCAATGAGTCCTAACTGCCTTGAAACATGGAAGTTTAACTGCTCTCCTTTTAAATCAACCTTGGACATGATTTTTTCTGATTGGCTGTGCTTGATAAACAGAAGGGCAGAACAGCAGGTTGGTTGGGTTTCAATCCCTACAACAAAAAGTGTAGATGACTTCACTAATGATATCGCCAACAGCTCTATCCCTCAACCTGCTTGTACATGCACCTATATTTGAAAGTCCTACATCCCTTAATTCACGAGTTATTGCGCTCGCAAACTTGGGCATCCACCCAACCTGGCTGTCCACCAGGCGAGGTGATGACATTACCCCAAGCCTTTCAGGCTGAGGGGCTGAAGACTGTCAGCAATCAACTATTTAGAGCAGTCTGAAGTCTGAGCTTCTGGCTTAAAGACATTTAAGCCATATACTGACTTCATTGTTTGCAACTTTGAACATTTTAAATCCAAGCATCCATCTAAATAATTGGATTTAAATATATGGCAGACACTTTCAAACACACTTTAACACCACTATTATTGCACAGTAGAGCATATCATTTCATTTTAATACCATAATCAGGAAAAATGATTTCACTGTTGTGTGGAGTATGATTATTGCTTACCGAATGACCACATCGTATTTATTGATGATGCTTCCCAGGGAGCTGTTTTTAATGGCAAAGCCATTACCTATGACTACACAAGTTCTGCACTCAAGGCTGTGGAGAAAAACAACACAGGTTCACATTATGAATTAAATGTGGCAAATTTGTCTTTATCAAGGTTTCTCATCGGTCTTAAAATGAACATGTTTTGTTCAGTTACAAACAAAATGGCTCTCTGGAAGCAAAAACCTATCATCACTACTGGAACAGCACGCGAGGACATAAGGAACAGTTATAGGGAACAGTTACAGAGAGCGTTTTCACAGAACTCTTTGCAACCATGTTAAAAATCAAGTACAAGGCCACAGTTAGCATGTTAAACGTTAAAGTTCGTGACAGCACAATTAAAAAAAGATGGAACAAGTGTGGCTTGTTTGGAACGTTTGCCAGGAGAAGGCCTCGTCTTTCTAAAAAGAACGTGGCAGCACAGCTTAGGTTTGCAAAGCTGCATTTAAACAACCACAGGAGCTCTGGAACAATCCTATGGGCAGACGAGAACAACGTGGAGATGTTTGGCCATAATGCAGAGTGCTACATTTGGCAAAAACCAGTGCCTGCAAACCTCCATGTTGTAAAGAAAAATGGACCAAAATTCCTCCACAACGATGTGACAGATTTCAAGTTATTGCTGCTAAAGGCGGCGCCACAAGCTGTTGAATCATAGGGTGTTTTTCACAGGACTGCATAGTGTGTATTTGTTGGCACCGATCTTGGCCTACTCTATTTTGAACATGATGGCTTGAATTGGTAAACAGAGCAGGATACTGAAAATTTTTTAAATAGTTAAGAATATTTAGAATACCAATTAGAAAAGTGCAGATTAATATTCTTGTAAATAAATAAATTGTAAGATGGTCTAAAAAAGCAAATCGTTAACCATGATTGCAATGTTAAACTAATTCGCTTTACTACTGTTGGCCAAGTTTGCTAAAGTGCGCTCAAACTTACTTTTCAATGTTGGCTGGCACGTGATAATTTGTAGTTACAGCAAGCACTTTCAGTAGCAGCAGCTCTGGGATGAAAAGTGAGAAATGGAGAAGTTCAAAAGTTCACGCCGAACACAGAGCTTGAATTGGTGAAAAAGCTACAGTCCTGGGTTTCAGCTGTATTAACAGTTTAAGATGTCATCTATTTAATCCCCAGTCTTGGTCCCAGTCAAAATGAGACAAATTTGCTAAAAGTGAGTGGGAAGAGTGGGGATTAATTTAAAATGCAAGGTCAACATACCACTGCCCTTAATGCCATAAGGTAATGCCAGATCTGACAGATGCTGCCGCCAAAAGAAATCCTCCATTTTCATAAAGAGCTGCGTCCGTCTGCTAATGCTGCATGAGAAATGTCAAAGCAGGGTTTATAAGATGATACCACACAGTTTCAGTGTACAGATGAGTTATGCTGCCAGAGGCTTTGTGGCCGGGAGAGCAAAGAAAACTGCTTCAAGTTTTTTGTCTAAAATAATCAACCCACACAATAGACAATACCATATGTTCTGCCAAGCAGTACAGTGTTCAAGCTAGCACATAAAAAAGAAAAAAAACTGCTTTGTAATCTTAACTGATGCACTAGCGTTACCAAATGTTCTGGTACCCATTAAGCAGGTAAGCCAGCCTCGTTATAAGAAAATCACCTATTTATATGATGCCATTCAATAGCAATTTCCTTCATTAAAATTCTCCGCTGACATTCCCTCGCCATGGAGAGGGGAAAGAAAACAATAATGCTCACAGAGCCTGTGGAGTGAGACAAATGTGGCAGGTTGTAATATGTGAAACAGTTGCTCTTCTGTGCTCACTCACTCCAGCTGTTTATAACCTACTGTCTTTGACAGTAAGTCTCTCAGGCATTTATTACTCTTGTGTGCCAGCTAGCCCTCTGTAGGAGATCAGGATAAATCTCCGGGCAGGGAGTCTAATTAGAGAAATGTCATTGTAACTGCCTCGCAGGCTTCCCTGTGACTGACTCATGTTAAAAATCCAACAACAGCGGACTGGTAACTCTGAACTGAACTGAACTCTTTTTCAGCTACACATCTTAACTGTTGCAAATGTTAAAGGGCAGGCGGTGGAAGGTCGACTGGGCTAAATAAATAAACAGTGACCTTGGATGAGGTTTGGCCAAACCACACATTCCCTTTTACTAATAGAGCAGAGCCAAGAATAAAGGTGAGTAAATATACAGGTCGATAAACTGATAAAGAGACTAAAAGATAGATAACTGTGAGCATGTTAGAGAATGTGAAACAGGGATTAGTTAACAAAACGGGCTAGACATTATCAAGTTATAAAAAAAATATGTATATGTCATGAAGACATTGTTAGCCAAAATTAGTTTTTCACATTAACTCCCCCTCTCTGGCTTTTTATCAAGACATTCCACTGGAATGACTGAAACTTACTGTAACCATTATTTAGATGGAAACTCTTTTTTTAAACATAACTCTTCTTCTCTGTAAAATATGCTTTTCTGTCATGACTGGTACAGAGCAGTCCAGTTTCAAGGAACTCGGCACTTTATGTTCAAATAAAAACACTGCTATACACCACTCCTTTAATAAGTCAGTTTCCCCAAAAAAAAAGAAAAAAAGAAAAAAGAACACACAGACATGCCATTACTCACTTAAAGTTAAGGCTCTCCCATTTCTTCTGGGTTAGCCAGCCACCACACAGCGACTTGCTACTGCTGGGAGACTTGCTGGTGCCTCCATAGCTGAAAGACAGTTGCCACAGATGGCATGAAAACTACTGCTGAATCAGTGAAAATGGAAAGTGCCAGTAATTTAGTCCAAAATGCTCAAAAAGTGCAAAAATTGCTATGTGTGAGGGTTTGGTTGACTAGCAGCTCAGACCACTTTGTGAATAGGCTGTCTTCTCAGATTTTAGTGACTCAGCGCTGGCCAGAAATCCTGCGAAATGGGTATTACTGTGATTCTGTGACTCAATACGAAAGAAAGAAAGAAAGAAAGAAAGAAAGAAAGAAAGAAAGAAAGAAAGAAAGAAAGAAAGAAAGAAAGAAAGAAAGAAAGAAAGAAAGAAAG
>NW_005187404.1:2921627-2934801 GCF_000239375.1 Pundamilia nyererei
AAGAAAGAAAGAAAGAAAGAAAGAAAGAAAGAAAGAAAGAAAGAAAGAAAGAAAGAAAGAAAGAAAGAAAGAAAGAAAGAAAGAAAGAAAGAAAGACATGTTTGTGTTAGAGTGTGTCTTTGTGTGAGATTACCTCTGAATCAAGGCATACGAACAGTAGAACATGACAAAGGTGACGAAGAACAGGAGAACTGGGAGAAGCCTAGGCCACCATACTGGAGCAGACAAAGACAAAAACAGAAGCAAACATATCAGGGTATAAAAGTAGAGTCAGTTTCTGGCAACACCTGAGAGACAATGCTCAGTCTTCTTCTATGCAAATTATGTTGTTTGCTTTTTCTGACATGCCATTTTGAAACAGGTGTACGGGCAATGCCAATGAAACTGATTTTCATTCAAATATCACTTTCCAAATTAAGACAAATGCAAAGGCTTATAGGAAACTGTCCATCTGCTAGGATTTATTTTTAACAGCAAAGAGTGAAGATCACAAATTACGATACGATGTTCTCAAAAATGGTTTGAATTCTTTAAATACACTGAAAAAACTTGCAAATCTCATAAACACATATTTTATTCACAACAGAACATATAACAAATGTTTAAACTGAGATATTCTACTTTTTCATGAAAAATATTAGAAAACGATGGCAACAAAGGGCTCAAAAAGTCAGTGGTGCTAAAAAGAAACAGCTAGGGGAACATTTTGCAACTAATTCGGTTAGTTGACTACATGTTAGTTACATGATTGGGAATAAAAAGAGCACCTTAGAGAGGCAGTTTGACAGAAGTAAAGCTGGGCAGAGGTTCATCAATCTGCAAAAAAATCTGTCTACAAACCATTTCTGAAATTTGAAAGTGTATATACAGGTTTAAGATCAACATATGCTCCAATCCAGAAAATGTGTCTTTCAGGAAAGGTTGTGCATATTTTAGCAAGACGATGCTAAACCACATACCACCTCTGTTACAACAGTTTCATAGCAGAAAAGTACATGTGCTGAACAGTATGTCTGTGAAGGTTCTCAGTCATCCAGGTCATTGTAGTCAAAGGAGCTTGCAAAGAAAAGCGTCTGGACTTCTTTAAGTTGCTTGAAGACGTTTCACCTCTCATCCGAGAAGCTTCTTCAGTTCTAAGGTCAAACATGTGAACATTGGCATCCCCTTTCGAGGATGCCAATGTTCACATCTTGGACAGAGAGGACAGATGGTTTGAAAGAGGAGTGAACGAAGCCATCTATGTCCACTGTGAGCGACCATCTTTGAACAGAGGCGGTGGTTTACGACACCAACTCTCTGCCATCTATAATCCAGTTTTGAGTTCCCTCCCCAGGCGCCTTAACGCCCACTCACATCCTGGGCCATCTGATCTCAGGAATTTGCATAATAAGGTGGGGCCAGGTTTCACAATGAGCTCACCCGAAACCCTGGCTGATTGGGACCCACGCCCAGTTTCACACCTTGGCTCAGGCGATTAGAGCATCATCAGGGGGTCCTTTTGTCCCTCTGTGGGGGGTCACTCCCACTAGGTTTAAATCAGGGACTCCCCACCATCTGACCTTAGAACTGAAGAAGCTTCTCGGATGAGAGGTGCAAGCTCCTTTGACCATGTGCTGAACAGCACTCCAAACCTTTCATCAACTGAAAACAGTTGATCATGAAACCAAAAATACAACAAAGTCAAAGAAGAAGAGAAACAAGGATACTACACAGTGGTAAACACAGCTGTTACCCAACTTTTTTGAACGTGCTGCTGCCACCAAATTCAAAATGACTTATTTTGTTCATAAAATGGCAAATTTCTAAGTTTCAACATTCAATATGTTTTCTATGTTCTATTGTGAATGACATATGGGTTCATTGCATTCTCTTTTTATTTACATTTTACATAGCACATGTATGGAATGAGGGTTGCATATGAGTATCATTTGATATACTGGACTTATGTTAATGTGCACTTGGGAGCATCAGAAGTTTTCTTTTTCTTTTTAACAACATCTCCATGAAATTACTCTAAAGCAGGGGTCGGCAACCCTAGGCACGCGTGCCAACTGTGGCACTTAACTGATGGCACGACCATAGCTGGACTGGCCATCAGGCATACCAGGCATTTGCTCGGTGGGCCGATGATTTTTTTTTGTAACGGTATAAATGAAAGGTGGTGGATTGGCCAGTTGCTGGCCGGTGTGTAAAAATAACTCAGTTGTTTGGTGGTGGCTATGGCGTAGCTTCCACAGATTCAGTAAAATTAACAAGTGGTGGAGGCTGGCAGGTGGACGAGGGAGAGGGGAGGCAGGAGGAGGAGAAACCCGAGGCGGCCACCGGTCTGAGTGTGAACTGAACTTCAGGTAAGAAGTTATGACTACAGTCCATCTGGTTGAGATATAAACCAAGTTTAGGTGCAGTTTATTTTCGTTGTGCTGACTTTTTACAGTCAGTTACAATAACTCGTACTGCGTGCTAGCTAGCATGACGGAGTTTCTATACAGCTGGGTGGGTGCTATGATGTTACTGATAGTGAACTTTATTTTATTTATAAGGTTAGTTAGTAGAGTTGCCAACCGTCCCACATTCAGAGAAATTATTATGCATTTCGTGTTGAGCTGAGAAGGGACGCAGTTTGTCCCGGACTTCAGCTAGAATGGAAAAAGACGGAGGTGGAGTTATTCTGTCTTTACGCTGCACAGCTGCCTCTTCTCTCATTCTCTCTCTCCTGTTGCTACTTTAATCATGAAACTGATCAATGATCAGCTGATTGGCTTTTCTCTCTTGTTTGTTTATCGCCCACTTTGCGCCAGAAAGAGGAAACTGAGGAGCTGTCCGCTCAGCGCAGCATCAGCACCATGGAAATACACGGATACATCCGTAGACTCGAGACACAATGCGTTTTTGGGACTTTCAGGTGTATGGACCAATGTTTTCTTTTCTGATCAAACCAGAAATCTTTAATGAGCAGCTGGATTTGTCTCGCATTAACTGGCTGAGTTAATACCAGTTAATGCAACATCGAAGCAGCTGGAATCCACAGCTGTGCGTGTTCATGGAGCTTGCATTTTCACCAGCTGGACATCACTACCTGACAAGTTTAACTGTCTTCACAACATTGCAGAGGCCTTATTGACAGTATTTGGCTCCACATTTCTCTCACATGAGTGTTAGAGATGGCACGATACCACTTTTTTATGTCCGCTACCGATATCATAAATTTGTATATCTGCCAATACCGATATGAATCCGATATAGTGTATTTTTTAATCAATAAAACTGTTTTTTAATATCTTGCTGCATTTTTTATAAGTTCATACTCAAGTTTAAATAAACAACAACACTAAAGCTATTCCGTTATACCTGTATGTAAAAAATACACTGCACCCAAAATATTTCATAGTTCAGCAATACTGATAAATCTAATAAACTTAAACCTACACAATCCTTCCTATTCTGGTATTTTAAAGAGCACTTAGCAGAAATATTAAGCAACCTAACTAATAGGGTTGCAAACTCCCAGCAAAAAAAAAAAAGGAAACCACCCCCCACCCTCCACCTCATGATGCTTAATCAACGTAATCAACTTTAATTTGATGCAGTGTGAAAACAAAAATGCACAGAATTAAATTATTTTTCAAGAATAATTAAATAGATTCAACATCTTTCTTCAACAGAACTGCAGACTGCACAGATGGTACCTTCCCAAAGGAAAAAGTACTATAGCTTACTAGGGTATATTAGACTTAACAGTTACTATATACAGTAATGGACTTCTATACATTTTACATCAGATTAAAACTTTGGGTGTAAGATTCAGATAATTATTTATTAAAAGCTCGACATTTTAAATGAGAATAAGAAAGAAAAGTATGTCTTTGTGCCCCATTTTCCCTGTTAATGCCCTATCGGCCCCCCTGGCTAAACTTTGCTAGATCCGCCCCTGCACAGTTACCAGCCGTCAGCTACGTAGAAAAAGATCCTGGTGTAGAAAGTAATATTAAATAAATTCTAACAACAGCTTATCAAGCTTAAACGTGCTGCTGTTGTTCAGCTGCTGGTTTCCTCTTTCTGGCGCGAATGTGTGCCAAAAAGCAAACAAGAGAGACGGAGTCGCGACAGGAAAGCCGATCAGCTGATCATTAATCAGTTTCACGTTTGAAGTAGCAGCAGGAGAGAGAGGGAGAGAGAGGCAGTCGCTCCATATATTGGTTGTTAAGCTTAACGCAGGAATGCTTTACAAACATTCAGAGATGAACTTACACACTTGCTTAACTTCTCTCTTGGATAACTTCCTCTGAGTTTGGTAGTGAGGTTCCAAATACACACAGCCGCTCTATCATGTGAGCACACTGCTCCGACGTGCAACGGTTATGGGCCGAGTTACGCCATGTCGCAAGTTTTGTGAGGTGCTTTTTTGATATTTAATGGATCGGATTACATTTTTTATTTCTCTCCGATATCCGATCCAGTAATTTACGTCAGTATCGGACCGATACGTAATATTGGATCGGTCCATCTCTAATGAGTGTCCTCGGGTAGCTGTCTGAATGCTGGACACTCGGAGACCTGTGTCTCTGAGTGGGAGACCAGAGATCAGATTAATATGTGTATTAACAAACATGCCATATTGGCCCAGTTTATTTTTCTTATCATTGTTGTGAGGAGACCATAAATAGCATTTGTATTTTTTGTTGTACAGTTAATTTGCTGTTATAGAGTTCTTGTTATGGATAAAAAGTGTCTTTTTTTGTTTCAAAATAGCTGATAACTATTCGCTGATAGCTGCCAACATCTGCAAACAAATATAATTCTATAAAGTGGTTCTATATAGTGTGTAACTGTTAACATAGAGCGTTATTAAATTTATTGCTAATACAATCATATGGTACACTGACTTCTGAGGAAATTTTAAATGGCACCCGCCATCAAAAAGGTTGCCTACCCCTGCTCCAAAGATTGCTGTGCTTGGACTTTCTTCTCATCAGGTTCAGTGGTAAAGCTACACTGTACAGTAAATAAAGGTTTTTTCCTGCTAACTGGACTAATAGCGGGAAGTTTGGGGCAATTTAAGGTGTGATTAAATATTTTAAGCTTCATCTATAACAAGGCATTGAACAATAAACCCAAGGACCATTAAAAAGAGAGTTTGGAAGGTAATTTTAACCACTGTCTTTCTGACAGTTAGATAAGGACTCCATTCAGTAATAAATTACAGCCAGTAAGTGCTGCACGGTGTTTGAAAACAGATAAATATACTTAGCCTGACTTAGCCTGATGCAAGTTTAAAAGAATACGTTGTAGTGTTATGAGTGGTTTATGTGCAAAAATACATGCAATAAATTATACACGGAATACATGGAAATTGCTACAAAATTCATTTAACGCTAAAGTTTTTAAAGTGTAAAGAGAAAAGCCAGCAACAGCCTTTGGTAACATTTTACAGTGGTTCGAAAAAGTGTTTCCCCCCCGTCTTAAATTCCCTATTTTTTTGCATATTTGTCACACACTTATATGTTTCAGATAATTAAACAAACGGTAATATTAGATAATATAAGATAAGCTGAGTCAAAACAAAATGTAGTTTGTAAGCGAAAAAAGTTATCAAAACCTATCTGGTCTTGTGTGAAAAAGTAATTAACCCTGCCCCCTTGTTAAATCATGAATTAACTGTGATTAAACAGGTTTTTTGTAAAGCTGAGTTCAGTTTCACTAAACACACTCAGGCCTGATTACTGGCAGACCTGTTGAATCATTCAAATAACAAGGCCTGGACTGCTTTAACTAACACGATTTGTATGCTGACTTAAACAGAATTATGGTTACTGTTTGACAAAGACTCACTGGTAACCAAATTGTTCTGATGATAAGTGATAGTACTGATAAGTTCTACAATATTCAAGAAGTCCAGTTCGACCTCTCAGTATCTCACATTAAACAACAGTGAATTTAGGGCATGTTAAAAATCCCAATCCTCAAATTTGCTGTTCACACAGAGAAAATCATAAAAAAGATCTTAAGACAATAAGTAAAAAAAAAATGCAATGAAAATACAACAACAGCATCTAAAAAACAAAAATAACAATCACAGACAGCAAAAAGGCTTACTTTTAGTTGCCTTCTGGGACATCTTCACATGCTCGCTGAGCCTCTCATGACTTCACAATATGTGGTCACCCTGATAGTAGGTACAGGAATAAGAAAGCTCAAATATTTGCACATATGACACTGCCTTTACTGTAAAAAAACAAAACAAAAAACAACTGAAAATGTGATCTGAAAGTCAAATGACATGAAAACTAAGATGTAGAGCATTTTGCACACATATGTAAATGTGTTCAAAGCATTTAAAAAAAAAGGATCACAACGCATTTCACAACTACAAGCAACAGCTAAAAATACTCTAAGTTAAAATTAAAACACACAACAGTGTGCACTAGCTAAAAGCAAACCTATACAAATAAGCCTTGAAGCGCTCTTTAAAACTTTCAATAAAGTCCAGAGATTTCAAATGTATTAGTAGTGCACAAGGTTATTGTAATTAGCTGAAACTAAACTAAAAACTAATCACAAAAAAACCATTTTAATTCACTAAAATAAGTATAAAATTAGACCTTTGAAAGACTCGTTAGAAAGTATAAAACTTTAATAACTCTAATAGTGCATTCCGTAGTTCACAAGCTCAAAGCTCATAATCTGTTTTAGTTTTCAGTCTAGAACAAAGTGAACCACCAAGAGGTTTAGGGTGAAAGTATTTCAAAATGACCTGTATGTATGGATGTAGGAGTTACAAAGGTTTTGATAAAACCAAAGAAGAGGCTGTGAAAAATTACATAACGTCAATCACTTTGATGCAGTTCTCACATCCAGAAGTTGTCTCACTACTCTTAATGCAGTTCTCAAATCAGAAACACTTTTCTCCCCACTCAATTGCATTTCTCATTATTTTTATCTACATATACTTCACAACTAAATATATTTGTAATTATGCTGATGCACTTCTTACTTGAATCTCACAACTCATCAAAACAGCTTGTACTTTTGTCAGTCAGAACTGTAGATACTTTATTTCCTTGCATTTTTTCTCAGTTGCTTTAGTAATGTTTAGATGTAATTTCTTACATCAGAAACATCATTCTCACCACTCTCCAAGCAGTTCTGAAAGTTATACAGTTAAGCATTTTTACAATTTTTTTTATACTTTTATTAAAAGGCATCTGAAGGACTTTCAGACCACGAGAAACAAAATTCTTTGGTTTGATGAAACAAAGATTAAAGTCTTTGGTCTGGATGCCAAGCATCATGTCTAGACAACATGTTCTCATCCCAACTCGTCACATACCCATGCGATAAGATAAATCGTCAGGATGTTACGCATTCAGAGGCATGAGAGCCGTTTGGAATGAATCTATACATGCAAATGTGTTTTACTCTCTGATCATGAATCGCTTTGGAAAACACTATCTGACTGGGTTAAGGTTATGGTTAGGGTTAAGGTTAGGGTAAGGGCTGGAGCGTGTGTTACCGCTGCGAGCAGCATTCTATTGGATTCAACTGAGAATCTGGAGCGTATCATAAGGACGCCAAAGGGTACCTTTCGCATTGCTATGAGATGCCTCGGGACATGACAAATTGCCGGTATGTCACACGCTAGGAAAGAGAATGCTCGGGTCTGGGGAAAACCAGGCACCGTTCATCACTGTGGAAATGCCATCCCTACAGTAAAGCATAGCATCATGCTCTGGGGATGTTTTGCAGCACCAGGAACTAGGACAATAGTGGGGGTAAATGGAAAAATGAATGCAACAATGTACAGAGACATCCTTGATGATAACCTGCTCTACAGTGCTCTGGATCTCAGAGTGTGATAAAGGTTCATTTTGCAATAGGACAATGACTTGAAGCACACAACCAAGATAAGAAAGTATACAAAACTAGTAAAAACTATAATTGGACCATGTCGGATTCATAATAAACTGGTCACTGAACGAAAGGATATAGTGTCATTTTTAGCACTTTGTGCTTGGTTCAGTAATGCACATCTTATCTATTATCTGATTTGTGACAGAAGCCAGAGTCCTTCAGAAACAGTTTAGCATGCCTGCCCATGCTTCAGAATCAGCGGAAGGAGTGCAAAGCAGAACGTCTATTTTAGGATACACATGGGTGCACATGCATTTGCTACATTAACAGTAATATAATACTGGTACAAATTTCTTAACACTGTAGGCCAGTCAGGGCACTTACAGTAAAAAAAATGGTTATCTCCCAACATGAAATTTAATATAATGCTGCTGCCAACTGAATCAGGGACGAGTTATATAGGTGTGTGTGTGTGTGTGTGTGTGTGTGTGTGTGTGTGTGTGTGTGTGTGTGTGTGTATATGAAGCCAGCTTCCTATCCAGCTCCAGATCCTGTGTTATTGTTCAGGAAAACACAAAAGAACTGAAGAATGTGGACAGGCGCACGCTTGTAACGCAACTGTATTTTCTTTGATAAAACACAGTTATTTTGTTTTCTCCTCTCCACCTCACTGTGGTCTCCTGCTGTCCACAGAATTACAGGATGAACATGTTCTACGCTTGTACTCATTGTTGTGCTGGACTGTTGTGGAGCCATTTGTTTGCTTCAGATGTTTCACTTAAATAAACTCAGTTACTCTCTGAACAAATTGATTTGTTAGTTCAGACATGAACTAAAAGCTGCTTCCCCGTTTCCTTTGCTAACCCTGCAACTATTTCAACAGTTTGTTTGGCAGTCGAGCCATAGTTTAAAAAAAAAAGACTTAGAGTTAAAATTGAACAGATCTTGCAGACATTACAATGATGTCAGATCGAGGTACTTCCTAAACACTGCCCGGATGTCACTGTTAGACTTTCTAGCAATACAAAGTTCAAGAATTGTTTTAGCATAAAAGGAGACAAACTAAAGCTTTCAACTCACAACCTCACACTTTTGGGCTCTGCACTATCCTACTAAGCTGATTAACCTGATGTTTATGTGATGCCATTCCTGAGTTTTTGCTGTTGACATCGCAGACAGAGAGGAGATAACTGTAACTGTAAGAGCCCTATGTGTTACGTTCACTGTGGACTTTCTGACAGAGCGCTCCACAGGGCCGTGTGTTAACACCTCTGCTTTTCACTCTGCTGACTCATGACTGTGCTAAGTCACACAACCTCAACCACATCATGAAGTATGCTGATGACACAACTGTGCAGGACATGATAAGCAGCAATGATGAGTCAGCATACATCCCACCCTTGCTCATCATCAACGGCTCTGCTGTGGAGATGGTTTGGACCACCAACTTCCTTGCACATAACTGAAGAACTCCTTATCAAAGATATCTCAGCAGAGAGTGAACTTTGTGATACAGCTGAAGGAAGGAAGCTTCCCTTCTCCCAACCTCACCACATCCTACACAAGCACCATCAAGAGCATTCAGGCCAGCTACATCACTATCTGACACGGCAACTGCAACGTATCTTGCCGCAAGCAACTGCTGTGGGTAGTGAGCATTACTGGAGCCTCACCCGCCACTACAAGAGGATGGAATACATATTGTGATTTACTGTTATGTTCTGGCTAATGGTATGTTCTGGTGCTCAAAACAGAGACGTACAGCTTTTGTGCAATCTTAAAAAATCCACAAAACTCTCTTAAAAACTCCTACAAACAGCTAGAAGCATGCTACTTTTGTGCTCACCGCAAATGAAACATTTTTATTGATAGTTACTTGAGATCAAATTGTCCAGATCAGCTAAATTGCCACTTAAGTGACATTTTCAGTGATACAGTGACATTTTTCACACTTCTACATTCAAAAATGGAAATACTGCTGTACGGAACATTAACAGAAATTTGGTTGGGTATGCAAGACCATTTTAAGACTTTTAAATGCACCATAATTACACATTCTCCTAACAAATGTCTTTATTAACACTTGCACACTGATCACTAAATGAAACAAAGCTCCTCAGGAACCAACCAGTGGTTTAAAACAAACAAACAGGACATCTTACCTTTTTCTTCTTTCATTTCAAAAGGCTGGGTCCTCAGTTGTTCCTATGTAATCAGTCTGGGATTTTCCCTGCAGTAAAATGAAACTGCGATCAGTCATATAAAGGCAAACAGAGAAAGCCTGCACAGTAAACATATTAACTTTTCATATCCTTTTCTCCTCGTCTCCAAACTAACTAAAGAACCATGTCCAAATTCCAGCTATGAAGAGAAAGTAAGCAAACTAAATAAGAAACATGGATAGCAAATTACTGTATTGCTGTGGGATGAATGAACTATAGATGCACAATAGCTGTCTGCGTGAGATACAGTCTAGAGGAAGGGTGGAGCGATGGCAGAGTGGAGAAATAGGCTGACTGGTACTGAAATAAAACTTCCACAGGATGTTAAGGGCAAACAGAGCAGAGCCAGATGAAGGTTTAGTCCTATCAGAAATGCCCTTCACCACAGATGCTCCTTAAAGTATCACTGTAAGTCTAATCATGGATCAGGAAAGAAATCCAGACAGACCACTTAAGAGGCCAGTCACAGACTGCAGTGATTATAGATGAGTCAGGCAGCTACCACGGAAAAGCACAGGGGAAGTAATTCCAGCAACAGTACTCCATGGGAAATTTGTTGTCAGTGATGTATTGGTTTAAACTGTTTCCACCAAAATTCTCAAGGAAAGTCAGGGCTGGCAAAGCAATACTTATCATTAATACTTAAGCTAATGTGATCACTGGTTAAGATAACTGCAACATATGTGCTCTGTATTTAAGGTTAGTTAAGGTATTCAAGGGGTTGGGAAGCTCATCTTGTAACCAGAAGGTTGCCGGTTTGATCCCCGGGTCTGTCTGTCCTGGTCGTTGTGTCCTTGGGCAAGACACTTCACCCTACCGCCTACTGGTGTTGGCCTGAGGGGCCGATGGTGCGATATGGCAGCCTCGCTTCTATCAGTCTGCCCCAGGGCAGCTGTGGCTACAACTGTGGTTTGCCTCCACCAGTGTGTGAATGTGAGAGTGAATGAATAGTGGAACTGTAAAGCGCTTTGAGTGTCTAGAAAAGCGCTATATAAATGCAATCCATTATTATTTTTATATTACTGTGTTACAGGCCTTGTGAGTAAGAATATGATCAATGGTAATTTCACTCACTCGTGTTTGCCCTGTTCATTCATTTTGAACCAGTGTGAGAACATGTCTTCGTACAGACATCACCATGATATCCTTGTACCCCGGGCGGATTCAATGGGTTTGTCATTTTCATACTTTAGCAAACAGATCACAATAACTACAGTAAACTTACATAATGTAACTGGATCTGACAATTAAAATAAATATTGTAATTTTACCATCATGTCGTGTCAAACTGTTAGGCAAAAAACAGAGAGCAACAGTTTTTAATGCAATAGTTGGAATCCACAAAAGTCAACAAGTATTTTAAAACACCCTGAGGAAAGACTCCTACAAACAGCTAGAAGCACGCTATCTGTATACCTCTGGCAGCAATAAGCATACTTAAGGGTCTTTTATGCTCACTGTAGAGTAAGCATTTTGAGTGATAGATGATAAAATATCAAATTATCTGGATTGGCTAAGTTGCCACATCAGTGACATTATCATAATTTCAGAATGTACAGTAGATCAGTGATTCCTGAGATTAGGGACAAAACAGGCTTTAATTTTCTAAAATATATTTTTTGATTTTTCAAAAATATATTTAAATATAATTGTTGCACAAAGTTTGGCTGTCTCACCAAGTTTTGGTCCAATCTCCCAGGTGTAACATTTTTTAATAATTTATGGTTTTTGCTGGAGAAGTACGGGGCTTTTGTGCCTTTCCTTTATGAAAAACTCTTTCTTCAACTCAGGGTGGCTGTTAATTTTTTTTCTCCTTTTTTGATACTCCCTGCTCCTCCTCTTTCGTTCCACTACTGACAGGTTCCCCTTAGCCATTCTAGCCTGAAATGTACCATTTTGTAATTACTATAATTTTTCTGAACCATATGCATTTATACAGATTAAGGATCAATATTCACAACACAATTATGTATTAAGCAATAGAAATGCTATCCGGTCTTTAAGTCTGATGTCATTAGCCGTTTCCAGGTCCAAACTCCGCTGCATATCCCAAAGTCAAAGGAACTCAGCAGCATCACTGCGAGTTACAAACTATCTAAATTCTTTCATCTTTAATAAAACGATCAGTGTGGCTGAGTTAGAAGTTAGCTAGCTGGTTTCCACCTACATTCCAACATAAATGAAGACAGAAAACTAAACAGCAGTGACTTTTGTCAGGTTACTGAAGTTGGACTAGCTGGTATATAATGATGTGCTAGTTGATCGCTAGCGACACAGCTATGTTAGCGTAACATAAACCAGGGTAGGACTGGGCCATATTATACCGTTCACAGTAATACCGGTATAATGTTAGGCAACGATAGGAAAATGAAATATCGCGATAGAATATGAGAAAACGCGCATGCGCAGTGCCTTTGTTTTCATACGCACATGGCCGATTGTTGAGTGAAACAGATGAACCAGAATTGGTTTGTAAAAATGGTGCAACTTCAGTGATGTGGAACTGGTTTGGTGTTTGTCCGTCAGATACACGACAAAGCACATGTTTTTGCAGAACATGCAAGCGGCTGTCATTATTGTCGTATTTGTCGGACTAAGATGCTCTTAAGTCTTGGAGTAATCTGGGTCCTAAACTCCGTATACTTCAGGTCAAACGAACACTGCAGCATCACTGAGTGTTCAAAACTGTCTAAATTCTTTCATCTTTAATAAAACGATCAGCATTGCTGCTTTACCAGGTGTAACTATGAAGTTTAACTTCCAGGCATCCATGAAAACAAAATTTATTACATTTAACGAAGTTAGAAGTTAGCAGGAAGCTAGCAGAAGTTAGCTCGCTAGTTTCGCTAGTTACCTAAGCATGATATAGTATGTTCTGACAGAGATTTCTGAAAAAATTCAAACGTACAGCTCTGCTATCACTTCCAACATAAATGAAGACAGGAAACTAAACAGCAGTGACATTTGTAGGGTTACTGAAGTTGGGCTAGCTGGTATATAATGATGTGCTACGTGATCGCTGGCGACACAGCTATGTTAGCATAACATAAACAGTGAAGCTGGAGGACGAACACTAACACTTTTCCACTTATAAAAGTTAACGC
>NW_005187404.1:2936117-2938176 GCF_000239375.1 Pundamilia nyererei
AGACCGTGGAGGAGAGAGGGGAGAGGGGGCAGAATCGGGAGGGAGTTAAGCTTCCTGACAGCCTGATGGATGAAGCTGTCCTTCAGTCTGCTGGTCCTGGCCTGGAGACTCCGCAGTCTCCTCCCCGACGGCAGCATAGTGTTACAGGCATGGCCCTTTAAGACTGTAGCCTCATGGGCGGTGTAGTCCTTGCTGCAGGGAAAACGTGTGGGACCGCCCCTCCCGCTATGTGTGTGTGAGCGTGAGGGAGGGAGAAAAACAAAAGTTGACATCATCAGTTAAAGACCAGCTCTCGGGGCAGAGATAGCTCAGTAGACGCCACATAATCGGAAGGTTGGGCGTTCAAATCCAAAGAACAGCGGTTATCCTGGATTTGTAGCTGCCCACTGCATCACTGAGTGAGTGGGTTAAATGCAGAGGACTAAGCATTTTCCTACAGGATTAATAATGTATACATAAACAATGAGATTCAAGATAAGGCAAATTCGATAATATTCGACACACCTGTAAAGCAGAAATATCAGTAAAATACACAGGAAGTAATATGACTGAAATATTAATAAAAAATAACTTAATATAATTGATGAATAGCACACTTCTGTGGCATTTGTCAACACCATTAGAAAAAGGGTCAACACCGTCAGACAAAAATCCTGATGGTGTTGACATCCGATGGTGCTGACAAAATACCCTACTTTCTCTCATAACACATCTTTTTCTGACAGAAGCCATCTTGTTTTTCATCAGTTGCTTATGACGTCTACAATCCACCTAAATGAAGCTTTTTTTACAAAAAAAAATTAAATCTTGCATTTTATCGACTTTGGTGTTGACGCATAGTTGTGACAGAAAGGTATGCCATAAATGAAATAAAAATTTAAAAAACTTATCACAGCAGTGACCTCATGGCATGTGTATCAAACAGGAAGTGGTAAAGGGGTCCTCAGAGTGTAAGCTACCCACAATAATTCCTGATTTTTTTGTACTTTTAAAAAAATCTGATGGTGTTGACAAAAACTCTGGACAGAATTTTAATCACTTAAAAAATATGTAAAAACAAATTTTCAATTGCATATTTTGATATTATATAAGTTATTGACTTAAATACTTCGTGACGAGAGCCATGATATTTAATTTTACATAACTTTTAGTTTTTTTTCTGTATTTTAATATTATCACACCTGCTTCTGGACAATGGATTTTTAAGGTACTGGTAGTGTATTGTACCATTAAAAATAAATATATATGTATGATAAAATGCAAAATCATACTTTTGTTTCATACTCATTGCCTTGGTTTGTCTTTTAGTCAGTTGAGTTAACACTTATATGCATATTTTTTACCCCAAAATTGGGTTTTATCTGGCGGACATGTTTTGTCCCTCAAGAATCACTGAGATCTTTGTTGCCCTTTCCTGTGGTGGCTCTGTTTTCATGGTTACCATTGTTGCCTCAAATTTTTATCATCTCCCCTGTGCTTGTAAAAATTATTATGTGAGAGTCAGCTCTTATAGCCTTGTAAACATAGCCTCTCTAGCCTCTCCATACACTCCCTTGATTTTATGTTTACAGCAGCTTGAGCAAAGTCTTTAAAAAATATATGAGATTCAGTGAATATTAGTAACAGACTAGAGAATATATGCAGGAAAGAAAATAAAACATTTCTTCATCTTCCTCCTCTTTGCCACCCCTCCAGCTGGTGACGCCCTAGGTTGGCACATTGTTAGGCAAACCCAAAATTAAAGAGTTGCAAGCTTCCATTTTAAAGTTTCAATTTCAGTAGCTTGGCTGCTAGACCTAATCATATGCATAAATTACAAGACAGTAAATTGTAACTATATATTATGCGAAATGGACAATTTAACAGTAATTCTTGAATACCAGGCCTCCCTGATGCAATATTTATGGTAATTACGGGACCAACACGGTCAGCGGGAAGATAAAAAATTGTCCAAAATGGCCTTTTTCCTCTAAAATCCTTTTCAAATAACAGGTTATTTCCCTCAACCTCTAATAATAATGGATTGCATTTATATAGCGCTTTTCAGGACCCCTCAAAG
>NW_005187404.1:2938607-2940565 GCF_000239375.1 Pundamilia nyererei
ACTCAACAGTGTTGTATTTAACACTCAGAGGTGTGGACCCATATAGACACTCTCCAGTGTTAATTTAACACTGGAGATTTTGCTGTGTACATCTTTTTTTCTAGTTGTTTCAAGTGGCAACATGTTTCAAAAGACCTAAAGTATTCAGTTTCAATCTGTTGCTATAACAGCAATGGCATAAAGGAATATTGGAAGTAAATACTTGGGTGTTTTCCCATGTTTGTCAGTGTGTTGTACTCTTGGAACATGAGGAAGTACCTCGATAACAGGAACTTTCTCAAGGCTGCATGATGGCTCACATCGAGGAAATCAAATCTTAATTATACAAAATACAAATTTGCGGTACTTAACGATGCCACAAGACAGTCTTCTTAACTTCCTCACACAGAAAAAAAACACAATTATGGGTTATGACACGAAAAAACTGACACATTGCTCAAAATTAGAGTAATCGATATGCTGTAAACACCATGTATGTGTGTGCGTGTGTTTGTGTGTGTACTTTTGGAAATGAATTAGGTTTTTATTGTTTTATTAAAAGATCCAATTTGTTTAAGTTTTATTTCTGGCAGCAGCTGTCCATTTCCAGCCTCATTGACCATCCAATCTCTCATTCACTACACAGTTTGACATCTGCAGGCAATTATCTACACATATTATCTCCACCGTGTGAAGAACAGACATGAAGGCATCTGCACGCTGCACCCTTCTGCACGTATACAAAAAAAAAAGGATTTCCATGGTGACATGGCTACTAAGTGTCGTACACAAACAACAAAATTAATTCCATCAAGAAGGTAAAGAGATACCAGATCAGACAAAAGGAAGCAGCTGCATAAAAGTAGGCCTTCATTTAGACTTGCATAAGAATGACTTACAAAATTTCATAAGCTCGGAGCTCTAAATTCATGTCTGATTTGTTTACGTTTTTCGTGTGTTGACCCTGGGATAGTGTACAGTGTTTGGAAGGGCAACGTGGGAGGAGTAAATGGAAAATATTCGATCTGAAAGCGAACCAAGATATGCTGTAATTAATGAGGTATTTAATCTGATGTTTCTCCTACAACCGCTGGAATAAAGAAGCAACATTAAAAAAAACAAACCAAAGAAAAACAAGTGTTCTGCGAACGTCCTTCTCTATCGTCTCTGGTACGGCTTTTTTAACAGAGACATATCTAACGCGCAATTGACCAAAGTACACAAGAGTCCTGTGGGCACTGCTTACACAGGCTTTTCCCAGTTCCATCCCAGCTTCATTTTGTTCCGTTGTGAAAAAAAATAAAAATAAAATCTGTGAAAAGCTCCTCAAGCTTTCCAGTGTGCTTGCAGGGTCAGGGAATGATTAGGTTTGCCTGACATCAATGTTTTGGGGACAGATGTGTGTTTATAATATTTTTTGAGCCCAGCTTTGAGCCCAGCTAATTGATTCAAGCAGAAATGAGTCAGTACTGCAGAGACCATATTTAATGATTACCTTCAAGTTGCCACACACTTCATATCATTAATCTCGATTATATATGATATCTGTAGAAGAAGAAAAAACTAAAGTCACTGCCATGAAGGAGACTAAACACAGAAAAAGGACACTGCACTTTGAGTTTGCATATAATAAAATATGCTTTGTAAATACATTTTCCATTCCCATCTAATCCTACATACTCTTTCAGATGGCTGACATTGGAGACTCCACAGCCATCCTGATCTAAAATTCAGCCATGCCTAAACTACCAAGGACACAGAACAGGGAAAAAATGAAAAAGGGAAGTGTAACAGGAATGGATTAGTAATCCATTTAAAGCTACTCTCGCCTGTTCTCTTAGTCACAGAAGTTGCAAAGGTGTGTAGCTCAACATGACGCAAGCTCCAAGGGAATTTAGTTCGTAAAATCCCATATAAGTGTCACGGACCCGGTTCCGGGGACTCGGGGTTCGTGAACAGTGTGGACCTTTATTGTTATT
>NW_005187404.1:2953570-2961276 GCF_000239375.1 Pundamilia nyererei
TTTTTATATTTTACATTTATATTTATTATTGAAACTTGCACCAAGGGAGTGGCACTCCAATTTCGTTGTACTCTGTACAATGACAATAAAGGCTATTCTATTCTATTCTATTCTATTCTATTCTATGTCAAGCTATATAGTTTATGTCTTGCATATTTCCAACCATATCCATCATCACATACTGTGTATGCTACCATTGTATACAGTGTATTATCTTACTTTTTTTTTCATTGATTGTACTTTTTTGTATTTTTGTATTTCCTTCTGATATCTGTAACACAAAAAATTTCCCCGTCGTGGGATCAATAAAGTCTTATCTTATCTTGTCTTATCTTATCTTATCTTAGCTTAGCTTAGCTTAGCTTAGCTTATAGCTTATTCTATAGATGTCTCATCAAATCATAATGAGTTTTACTTTGATATGTCAAACATTAACTCTTGGTTTTGGATAATTAGCATGTTGCTCTCAGTCACACTACATAATAGTGTATTCTGACCAAACTTAAATTTCAGTTCACTTTTCCCATCTTTACTATCAGAGCAAGAAACACCAGTTTGTGTCAAGCTTTGTCCTTAAGCCTACATTTCTGCTTTCAGTGAGCATCGTCTTGTTTCTTTTTTTAACACAATCAAGTTTTGAGTCTTGGCTGCCTTTGCAGTTCATTAATAATGAGCATTAATCCAGGCAGTTTCAGACACATCCAAATACCACGGATTCATGAATGCCCAATGATTCAATTCAATATTTCCAACCCTCTATGCTGACGCACACTGCACACAGTTATAAACACACTTTTTATGAGACATTGTTAACTACTTTGTGATATGAAATACAATTTCACGTGAAACTGTACTGGCAGAAGCTAGAGTTCGTAATGGTAATCATTCATGGAGAATGATTTTCCAGTCATTTATGATGTGATCATGGATTTGAAATAACCTATCCCTTGTACCATGTATTCCTAGGAAGTTGTTTAGTAGCGACAAAAGACACACCCAGATACAGAGTCTCCAAGGGAGGTTACTCTGTGGCAAGACAAATAATGTTTCTTATGTTGCAATGTCCCTTCCTCTGCGCTTCTTGTTCTCACAACAACATCTGGAAATAAGTTAATTACTAACACAAATAATCTTATATCAGCTAGACATAACTCAGATGAGTCAAAGATCTGATGCCAGATATTTGTTGTTTCCTTGAAGGAGATACCAAGCAAATACTGGGAAAATATTACATAATACAATGACAACCACTATCTTTTGAAATTGTTTTGTTCAAGTAGTAGGACATTTGATTCTCACTCTCACCAAAAGAAGCTGAAATAGCCTCATATATTCTATACAGGTTGATCCCGCCTGTGGGGTGAATTAGATGGAGTTACTGTTGAAGGGTACCTGATGAACTCGTCTTTACATTTTTTGTACAGGTACCAACATTTAGAGAGACATATTTTTTATCTGTAAGTAACAGCATGGTGTAGTCTGCCATAAGTAACAGACTAAAACATAAAAAAGAAAAGATCAGCGCTTCTGTTGGGTTAATAATAATGGATTGCATTTATATAGCGCTTTTCGAAACACTCAAAGCGCTTTACAATTCCGCTATTCATTCACTCTCGCATTCACACACTGGTGGAGGCAAGCTATAGTCGTAGCCACAGCTGCCCTGGGGCAGACTGACAGAAGCGAGGCTGCCATATCACGCCATCGGTAGGTGAAGTGTTTTGCCCAAGGACACAAAGACCAAGACAGACAGAGCAGAGGATCAAACCAGTAACCTTCCAGTTACAAGATGAGCTTCCCAACCCCCTGAACCATGGTCTCCCCACAAACCATGGTCACCCCACGACGGTTACTGGTTGGTTTAGTTTTTCCTTAGAAAACTCATAATTCCTTGTTTGATTTTAGAACACAGATGTTTAATTATGTAGATTTGAGAAACCACAGTCTGAACATCTTCTATATCTCTTGGCAACGAACATTCATTGGGTTCTTTAAACGAAAGCGTCGCTCCTTTACGACTTTATTTGTCCAGTTCCATCATCAAGTTTAGCTCGTCATTAATCATGTCTGACTCAGTATAAGATAGATTGTGTGCAGTCTTTCTTAAGTGGATGTCAGAATTATTTTCCCAACAATGCCCAAGAATACAATAGCAAACGGGATCCTGAATTAGACTTTTAAATGTTATGTAGAAGAAGTAGCTGCAAAGAAGCTTTATCTTTCTTCCTTGTTTCACACTGGGGAGAGGGTATAGTAAAATCATAAACACAGAAATAGGCCAAAGTGCAATAAAACTAGATGTTCATGTTATAAACTTAATGCTGCTGGTAAAACAATTAAAAAAACACACAGTGGCAGATAAGTTAATGAATTCATTTCATTCATTCATTTATTTGTTCATTTTCAGACACAACAAATACCTATATTGAACATAAAATGCACAAAACAAAAAACAAAAATTGCCTGAAAAAGGAGTGGGACGAAGAAAACTTATTAAATCCCACCCCTATACGCACTCATCAACAAAAAAACAAACGTCCCGCAGGTACGCCCATCATTGCATACAGACCCATCAACAGCCTCGGGCACATACAAGCATCTAAACGGCAGCTTGCAAACAACAATTAGAGCCTAACGGTGTTTATTATGTGGCTTTAATTCAATTCAATAACATTTTTTATGTAGCATCAAATCACAACAGTTGCCTCATGGTGGTAAAGACTCCACAGTAAACTCCAAAAATCATATGTCCCCCTTCCCCCTTTGAGCAGGCATCTTGGCAACAATGGTAAGGAAGGAAAGACTTCCGTCTTTTATTTTGTCTATAAAGCTACTGTACTGTAAGTGATTCTCATTTCTTATGGCTCAGTATGCTCACCAGTCTCACTGAAACCACGAAAATGTTTATCTGTAACCCAGCTGCTTCATCGCTGTAGCACAGCCAGCTGAACTCACTCATCACAGGCAGAAAGATCCAGGTCAGTGCCACCGCACACTGTACAGACCACCAAGGGGACTTAAAGCTCAACGCTCTCCCAACGATAGTGATCTAAAACACACTGCTTGCTATTAAGAGACCTAAACTCTGCGCTCTCCTTTACATCTTTCTTGGTGTTGAAATTTGTGGGATGATGACACTCAACTTGCATGTTCGGGGGCTTTTCCACACCAAACCACAGTCACTGTTTTCAGTTTTAGTCTTTAGACAAGTGGATGAGCATTTTAGTCATTTATCAGTATTATTCATCGAAAACCAAAAACATTTCCTTCCACTTACCCAATTCAAGGTCAGTTCGAGGTGAGGGATATGACATGTTGAATCTATCCCAGCTCTAATCATGAAAGAGGTGGGGTACATCCTGTGTGGGGCTAACACAGATAACTGTTTCCACTCACAATCGCACCTATAAACTCACAAAGGCACAGTGAAACCATGCACACTCCCAGTAAGAACACACAGGCAAATATGATCCTATTTTAAGCTGTCAAATTTTAGTGAGCCTAAAATAGGTCTAGTGGATTAGAACACAGGGTACACATATCTGTGAGGCAACAATATAAACCACTGCCTTGCAGTGTCACATGTCAATCTAATCAAATCATGTTTTGTCTTTATAAACAACATGTCTAACACTGATTGATATATGGAACATTTATACTGTCCTGAAGCAAGGTGCTTTATAAACAACATGCTTAATTCACCTATTCACAGCCAGTTATACAAGCACTATTTCTATGCAGAACTGCTTGCTATCTAACATTCACACACATTCATACCCTGATGGATGCATCACAGAGCTACTTCGGTTTATTATCTTGCCCAAGGATATTTGGCATGTAGACAGGAGCAGGCAGGGATCAAACCACCAACCGATTGGTAGATGATCTGCTCTGCCTCCTGAGCTGAAAAAAAAAAAGAATACTGTACTCATAAATATACTACTCGCTTCAAGTGCCATTACCTGAACCGAAGTCAGGGCTCTTACACACAAAAGGATACATTAAAATGCTTATGTATTCAGAATATTGTCACAATTACTTAGTGTCAGAAGATTAGACATCTGGAATCCTGACAATGAAGCAGCTAAACAGCAACAGGTGGCTATAAGCTAACATTATGGCAGCTAATGTTAGGCTAGCGCTCAAATATGCTTCCTCTCTGATAAACAGCTTGATTAAATTCTCACATTAATTGAGAATTCATGTCCAAGTCCAACAATGCTGTGCCTTAACGTTAGCTAACACGGCACAGCAGAGCACAGCATGAGAAAACAGAATTCAGCTTACATTCTGCAATTTGCTGGCATTCATTAGCGATCGTGATCAGACCATTTATAGGGCCACAGTTCGCTAGTTTAGCTTGCTTTTTACATTACGTATGTGAAATGTGACACGTGTTTTGTCTGACGTTAACAGCCATTCACATAACTACATCTGAATGTGTGTGTGTGTGTGTGTGTGCGTACACATGTGCATGCTCAAGGATTTGGTAACAACAAAGGCTTCATAGAACATCTGTTCCTTTTAGAGATTAGTCTCAATTTTTATGTTGCAACGTTGGCTTGGCACGAAATAGCCGATTATAAGGGATCTCCGTTTGCAGCGCTAAATGTCTGCTGTTGTTTAGGAGGTTGGGGAAGAGTGAGGAACAGAACACAGTAGTACATCTTCAGTGCAAACGATTCCTTGTAAAGGGAATATAAGCCCTGTCTGCTTTTTGGAAAAAAAAACAAAAAACATCACACATTGTTCTCCACTTGATACTGTGAATACTTCATATTCCACGATGAGTGGACTAAACTTAATGTCAGCTATCTAAAACCTGTTGTTTGTTACTATGCTTAATGAATAGTGAAGTCTGCCAAGGAGAAGTGAAAGCTCCCTTGGAAGGACGATAGGGGTTCATAACAAATTTTCAACTTGATCAGACTTTGTTTCAACTATTTATTCATTAGTTATAGTTGGACCGGACCTGGTGCTGTCTGACACTGTCCAAGTGTCAGGAAGATACAGTCTGGACAACACACGTTCAAATACACCCATGCACTGCAATTCCAAACAAGAAACAATGGTTGGCAGGTTGGCAGAAATACTAACAGCAAAAGATGATAAGTCTAAAGAAATATTTAATTTAAAATGAAGAAAGAAGTGTGTTTTTTTTTCCTAAAAAGGAATTACATTCCCTGTGTTATCACTCGAAGCCCAGTTCAAATGTCATACCACTGTCAGCAGTTTGTAATGGGTGGGTATTTCCCTTTCTCATACACAACCCACACACAGACCTCATGATATGACCCATTCATGTTTCCTCACTGGTACTCTCTATTGTTGGAATTTGCAGTAGAATACACCACCTAGTGGAAAAGACAACCTCCTCTCATTACAAAGCTGAGACTACAAACACAAACGCCTTTAATGTTTACATTTAAATATCTTGCGCACTCACACTATAGTTCACAAGCTGTGACAGGAAAATTGAATTCCCATGCTGATCATTTTTTTTGTTCTGCCACATATCCAGTGTTAAAAAAGCAATAACCGCACGCTGTGATAAAAGGAACACTAAAACGGAGGTCAGTCAGTAGCTAAGTTTCTCCCTTCCTGCGTCATATTCTTTAATTGCTGCTGCTGCTGATCACAGGAAATGCCACTAAAGTGTTTATGGCTCTTTCGCATCACTTCCAGTGGAATAGCAGTCCCAGCAGGGCTGTGCTGGGACATCAGCTTGTCTTCTTTTGAGCTGTCTGCTCCATCTAATCCACTGCTAGAGCCACTCATCTGGAAATTATGAGTCACCTCTTTTTTAACCAGGTCCTCCAGGTCTGAAGAAAGAACAAAGGAATGTTTTTAAAGATATTATCTCACCCAGAGAACTGATTCATGCAGATGACCCTTTTATTTCTTTTCTCTTTTTTTGCTAGTTGGATATAAAAGAAGATTTACAAGTAAAGTGTTGGGTAAAACAAACATGAAGGCTTCCACAAACTTGAGCACGCTCCTGTGCATTTTTAATAAATTCATTTGAAGCTTATGAAAACGCATCAATCTTTTAGAAGCTGTAGTCAAACACTAATCAATATATATTTATGAGGAGAACATTTTTTCTAAATAATAACCTAGAAAAGGTCATCGCTGTACCTTTGATAAATGACAGAATCACTTAAGAATTGTATTTTCTATTAATTTGGATTATCTTTATCTAATATTTGATGATCTGAAACATTTAAGTATGAGAATCAGGATGAGGAGTTTATCACAGCACATCACTTTGATTTGTGATGTGTTAAATCAGTCTGTGATTCTCAGCTGATATAAACAAATATCATTTTAAACATGGCATGACTGATCTCAGCTCGTGTTCATATCACTCTCTTCTCATTACTTACACTGGAGTACCGTCCTGTTGACAAGCGTATAGGCTTGGATGGGGTTCCTGCTCAGGTCAATGTAGTAGTAGAACTTCAGCTCCTTAGGGTACTGAGAGTGGGACAGGCTGTGAAGCAGAGGAATCATCCTATTGGACATGGGTCCCTCTGTCAGTACCTGGTGCATCATATAATTACACCAATCATCCTGAACAAAATTAGGAGTGATAAGCAGAGCTCGTAAGTGACTGTTCTCCAATGCCTGACAAAACTCGGTGCAAACTGCACCTCCTGGACAGGCGTCCCTCTGCCACAGAAAGCATCTGAGGCTGCGGGGCGAATCCTCGAGGAAGGAGACCAGGCGTGTGGCCTCTTCAATGTCACTTTGGGCGCTGCTGTGACAAACAAATAGGTCATACTTTCTTTTCCATCTCAACTCACAACTGAGAACAGTAGGCAGCTGCCGTGGTTTCGAGGGGGTCCCCCCGGGTGATGATGACAGCGACGACGAAGAGCACGATGGTAATGTTGATGAGGATGATGTTAATGCACCACTAACAGAAGACACTGAACCTTTTGTGGCTTCTTTATTGTGTTGCTTTGATAAAGATCCTCTCGATTTCAAGAGTTTCTGGAACCAACCTAAAGGAAACAAAAAGATTTTAAGGTCGATTTGTTTTTCTTTTTAAGTATAAAGATTTCCTGACATTCCACACAACTTATGAAAAATCGTGTGAATAACAGTAGATATTTTTGTCACACGTGCACAAACAAATCCTCAAAAGGATTCTCATCAGATTTACACTGAAAGAAGTGACCAGAACGTTTTACTTACCGTGCATGTTGCTGAGGTCGTCATGGTTGTTCAAATCGTATCCAAAGTACTTCTGACAAATAGATATAGATAGTGATAGATAAATAGATAGTGTTGAATTCCATCGGTGGGAGCTTCTAAAAATCCAATTTCTCCACTCTTTAAAAACATCGCAACCCGAGGCTGTAGCCGAAAAGCTAACTTACACAATAGCAGCAAAGAGAAAGTCACTGATATCACCATAAAATGAGGAAGTTAGAGACTGCTGGAAGGGATGTCTCAGCATGTGCAGTCGAATTTCAAATGCAAAAACTGTCAGTTTTCACTGATCACCTTATTCATCGCTGTAAACTGACATTTGTCAAAAAAAAATATTTTGCTTTTTTTTAAACAATATGATAGAAAAAACTGATCTCATAAAGAACAAAATGAAGTGGGAAGCATGAAGACAAGGTGGGAAATGTTAATAGGCCTAACCATGTCCACAAATCTATTTCTGTAATCCATGTGTTACTATGGTTTGCATT
>NW_005187404.1:2961428-2963300 GCF_000239375.1 Pundamilia nyererei
TCATTTGGGCTTTTCCCACATTTCAGCATTTTTGAAGTGTGGGAAAATTTCAGTATAATTGGTCTATTAAAATTTGAGTAGCAGGGTCACTATGAGTGCACCAGAGGTGGGCGGGTTTCGTGCATCTGCCCGCATAGCAACCACTGCAAAATGATACCATGTACTTTTTTGCCCCTCAGAGGCATGAGCTTTCACACTTTTTTCCCTTCTGCTATGCCACCTTTTGTTACACTTTAAGGATATTGGCATTTTTGGGTTGTCTCAAGTCCCAGAACATGAATTCTCTAATCATTTAAAGTAACTGAAAAAATATGGTAATAGCTAGCCAGTAAAAACTAAAAAGAAAAAAGATTTTAAAGATTTTAAAAAGCAAAGTAACCCATCATTACACATCTATACATGTTTCAGAGTTTCAGTCAGTAAAATAGTTACTTTGGTTTGGTTAATCTCCCCTGGAAATGGAGTTTGTAATCAGTTCTGTCTGTCTGTTAGCAGTCTAGCATCCATTATTTTCATTATTTTCATTTTTTTTTCTTTGATGGTAGATACCAATAACAGTTCCACCTCATTTAATTTTTGTTGAAATCTGGTCAAGTTCACACCTAATGTGAAAATCAGCAAAAATTTTGTATTACTCACAATTTTTCCAAATCCAGAAAATTTCTCTCCACAGATAAAACTCTCTTTATTAGTTATGCACATCAGGAGATCCAGGAATCTGGAAACAGCGAAAACAGGTAAGGCCAAAAAAAAAAAAAAGTAGTGTGATGGACTGAGTCACAAGTGTTGGTATCTCACAAACACCCACACTGATAGATAGAAGAGATAAAGAATAAGGAGAAGAAAGACAGATAAAAAGGATGAGCCAGCACTATCTTGTCTATTTAGTATTTTTACTACACTGTGTTAAACTGGGAAATGGGTGAAGGTTTAATTTCTATCGCCATCAACAGCATATAATTTCCTAGGCCCTAGAACCTGTAGAGAAACAGTTTTCTTGTATATTTACAGTACAGTTTGTGGTACTACATGTATGCACATAGGAAACATACAGACCAATCACGTGCATTGTAACTCATCACACATGAAGCTACTCAGCCAATCATTTAGTTTCTTCAGTGCAACCCTGCGAACACGTGTGTGTGCAAACAGAGAAGTCTGAGAGGAGATGAAACGCAGAAGTCCAAAGACAAAAGTAAAAGCAACAGAGAGAGAAAAGCGGTCGGTAAAAGCTGTTCTTAATAATTCTTGATGTGACTGAGGATAAAGAAGATGAAGAAACTTCTCTTTCCCTTTTTAAATGAAACATTTTTTTATGACAAAAGCTCATTTATTTTAATTTTGAATGTAAAAGAACATTGTTCAATTTTATTATTATTCTATTATTATAGAATTCTTGAGTTCATGGTGAAATAATAAGCATAGTTCAAAGTATTATTTAACTGAATGTTTTTTCTTTTATTTGAGAGCCTGTTGTTTGACTACATACAGACACTGATACAACTATTAGGCTACCTCAATATATATTATATTGAATTATGTGTTACTTTGTAATAACCGAAAATATTATAAAACAATAATACTTCTGGACCTTAATTTGAGGACTTTTTCTTTAATTGGACTTAGATTAGCTTAGATTTTAATTGTCCTGTCTTCGGCCTATATTATTACTATCAAATAACACAATTATTTACCTGAAATTTCTCTTTAGGTAGTAGCTTATACTGAGTACTCAGGGAACTGTAGGGGAATTTTTGCTGGTTAACTTAACCCAGCTGTTTCCTCTTGGTGGTTTCATATTTACTTTTTTTGTTTCTCTTTTTGTCGTATGTCTGTTTGTCTGTACCATCAGTTGTTCATATATATATATAT
>NW_005187404.1:2964201-2994807 GCF_000239375.1 Pundamilia nyererei
TTATTATTATTATTATTATTATTATTATTATTATTAGCCTATTATGATAAAATCACATTAATGAATAAATCATGTATTAATTTATTCATTAATGTATTTATTTAGTTATTTTTATAGCCTATAACACATTTAAACAACAGAAGTTGACCTAAAGAGACAGGCCCAATACAAATTATTTTTACAGGTAACTGGTAAAAATATTGGCATTGGTACTGGTAAAATAGACAGGAAAACACTACCGGTTCATTGAAATGAACACTGCGCAAGCGCAAACCTCAGCAAAAAAAAAAAATGCCGGAAGTCAACATCACTTCCTGATCGTGCCTCTGACGTGTCTAAAACAGTTTTTTCACTGGTAGTGGGTTTCACTCCTGGGGCATTTATTATCAGTTTAAGTATTATCCGGTAAGAGTTCGTGTTCTGAATGGCAGGCAGGAGCCGTTAAAACGACACTGTATTTTATAAGCCCAGGGCTCTCTTTCGCTTTTATCCACATATCTGTCTGTGTTTTTATTTAAACCAGGTACGTGCTTAGAAGATGCTAGACTTCTTCACCATCTTCAGCAAAGGGGGGATAGTGTTGTGGTGTTTTCAGGGAGCCGGTGTCACTGAATCCTTCACGGGGCCGGTCAACGCTTTGATCCGCTCGGTGATCCTTCAGGTGAGCCTCACGGCTAGCTGCTTGTGGCTATTGTCTTTTTATCCAGCTCTCTGTAACAAGGAGCCAGCTAATGCTAGCACTAGCGGGTAGCTCATGCTAGCACTAGCTTATGGCGTAGCGATCAACTAAATAAGCTTCTTCTGGGCTGTGTGCCCCCCCGCATACCACTCATTTATATATAAGTTTAATATTTCCTGTGCTATAGTGACGTAATTTAGGTGGTTGAAAACACACACAGCGATAGCTGCAGTAGCAAAAGCTCCCGTTTACATGCTGTTGATGTTCTTTTTTTTTTCAGGAGCGAAGTGGGAACAGTTCGTTTAGTCATGGGGGCTTGAGTCTTAAATACAAGCTCGACAACGAGTTTGAGTTGATTTTTGTGGTAAGTCGTTCATATAAGTATTGAATGAATTAAAAAAAATCAGGTGGGGATAAGTGTTTGTGTTTTATATGTGTTTATGATCATTGCCTTTTTCTCGTTTCACCTGTGCATCTCTAGGTGGGTTTTCAAAAGATCCTGACGCTGACATATGTGGACAAGTTTATAAATGACGTCCAGCTTCGCTTTAGGGATCGCTATAAGAATGAGCTGGAGCAGAAGGGAGCTTTAAAGCTGCTCAACAACAGCTTTGAGTTTGAGAATGACTTCAAAGTGCTTCTCAGGTAAAGAAACAAAATAATTTCCATAATAAACACTTAGGTACCAAACAACACACAGGCCAATGTCTGTAGGTAGGCATGGAAATGTGCAAATAATGTTATTAGTAATATAAAGCCAATTCATTCATTGTCTTCCGGTAATCCAAATTCAGATTGTGGTGGCAGCAGGGTAAGCAGGGCATTCCAGATGTGATTCTTCCCAGCCACACTTTTCAGTTCTTGGGCGATTGCACAAGATATAAATCTCTCCAGTGGGTTCTGAGTCTACCTTAGAGTCTCCTTCCATGCCCAGAAAACCACCAAAGGGAGGCGCCCAGGCGAGATCCTAACCAGATGCCTGAATCATCTCAGCAGCTTTTAACATGCAGGAGCAGCAGCAGCTCTACTCTGAGACCCCTGCAGATGTCACAGCTTGTCACTCTTTTTCACCCTATAGGCAGGGATTATACTTTCCACAAGTCTGCTAGAGTTCGCTTGGGTCCCACTGACACAGTTTTCGTCATCAGATGGCTAACATGAGGGTCCACTTGGACGTTTGCGTACTTGCCCGCGTTACTGCTGAGGCTGCATCAAACTATCTGCCCAACTTGCACTCTATCTTTCCATCCCTCATAAATACTTGAACTCCTTTGCTTTATGTTCGGGAACATAAAGCCAATTCAAATTTTATTTTAGCAGCAATCAAACTCAAGTCTGTCTTGATAATGGCCAAAATATGTTTGTAAATATTTGTTTTACATGCCAAATAAGAAATATGATCAAAAAGCTGTGAGATTTAATAGTTTTGTTGTATGTTTGTTTTAGTAACTTAGAAAAAGTGAAAGATGCATCCCTGACAGTTTCTTTTTGTTATTACCTATGTTGACATATATTAATTGTTTATCAAAAGTGTGGCGGAGGAGAGCAGTAAAGCTCGAGGCCCTGCCGGGATGCGGACCTTTGAGCAATCTGGGAAATCTCAAAAAACTGTGAAGTCAATGATTGAGACAAAGGGTGGGGACAAAGGCAAGGAACAGGGTGGCAAGAAGAATAAAAATGCCAAAAAGGAGGGTAAGTGCTCTCTTTCGGTTATAAAAAGCAAACTCTAAATGGGTAAGGGTAACGTGATTTCAAACTCAGTTGACTCTAATCCTTTCCAGCTCCTGCAGCTCAGCCTGCCAAAGGGGATCAAGACAAGGCCTCAGCCTCTGGCCAGAAGATGGTGGAGAATGGTAACCAGAGCCTGACTGCTGAGGAGATCTTGCAAAAGAACAGAGAGGAATTCTTCCGTAAGCACAGGCCAGGAGCTTCTGAAAAACCCAGGTAAAGCAGCTGATACTTCCATGTAAAAGAGAGAGCAGGCCAAGAGCGATGTGTGTTTTAAAGACACATCTTGATGTCATTATCAATCTGTCCTGAATCCCAAGTTTATTATTTTTAATTGTTTCCTTATTATTTAAAATTCATTCATTTTTCTTTTCCCCAAAACTTATATTAAGTGTTACTTGTGTGTGTGACTGTCTGCTGTGTTGTGTTAGAGCCATGGTTTGATGATGATAATTGATTATTTTCTTTCCTCCTCGTGTGCAAAGCATGTTGAGACACTCATTTTTTTTTATTTTTAATTCTGATCTCGTTCTCACAGTAAGTCGCCAAAGCCTCAGAAGCCAAAGGGGAAACAAAATCGTGTTTGGAACAATGGAGGCAGCAGCACCAGGGATCTGGACTACAGCGACAAGAATGGAAATGGTTCTCCAAATGGTGCCGAACAGAACCTGGAAGCACAATTTGATCCGGTATTTAGTGGTCTTTAATCTAACCACCTAGATCCCTAAGACATCTGCAGTTAGATTAATGTGATTAAAATAAGTGACGAGATGCCACATACTTAGTTCCTCGTTTGTTTTTCAGGAAATGCAGCCAGCCTCCATGAAGGGAGACTTGCTGTCTGTGGAATACGAGTCCAGTGATGAAGAGGAGATGGAGGAAGAGGATGAGGAAGTGGTCATCAGAGAAACAAGCAAGCCAAGGTAGGTATGAAATATTAGTTTTAGAGTATCAGGAATAACATTTTTAATGTTGTCTAAACTATAATTTGTGCATTTTTTTTCTTTTGTTTTCAGTTCCAAAAAGGGTGGAGGTTTGTTTGGGATGCTGAAGGGCCTGGTGGGCTCCAAGAGTTTAACCCGGGAGGATATGGAACCAGTGTTGGAGAAGATGAAGGACCACCTGATCGGTATGAAGTCAGCTGCAGAAGGCATGATAGCCTGGTATTCGTTGTCTGGTATTCATTGTCCTCCTTTCTGATCACACAGCAAAGAATGTAGCAGCCGACATTGCCTCCCAGCTGTGTGACTCTGTAGCCAAAAAACTGGAGGGCAAAGTCATGGGCACATTCACCAGTAAGTACACATTATATACATAGCAAAGTATTGATTTGTAATTTATAGTATGGTTTAAGGATCATGTTTATATTCCTTCTTCCTCTGAGTGCACCAGTCCGCATGCTGGGAAGAGTAATAAAATTACAGTAATCCATTTTAAACATGAAGTGTATGTCAGAGCCTCTCATACTGATAAGTAAAGTCAATTAACTGCAACTCTTGTTGTTAAAAAAATAACTCTGATGATATGAATGCTGTAACAGTATGACCCCCTTGACTTGATTCACATACTTGGCCTTAACTGGCAATTCCAACTTATAAATTTCTTTTATTCATTGTAATTATGAATTGTGGTACTATGTTACTTTATGGTGTAATTATATTAAATACACTACATCTGTAAATGATGTTGTGCACTAGCACATATGGGTAACGCCGTGTGTGTGTGTGTGTGTGTGTGTGTGTGTGTGTGTGTGTGTGTGTGTGTGTGTGTGTGTAGCTGTGGCCTCAACAGTAAAGCAGGCCCTGCAAGACTCACTGGTGCAGATCCTGCAACCCAAGCGAAGAGTGGATATTCTGAGAGATGTCATGGAAGCACAGAGCCAGCGAAGACCTTTTGTCATCACATTTTGTGGTGTCAATGGAGTGGGAAAGTCCACCAACCTGGCAAAGGTGAATTGACATTGAAATTTTTCTGCTTGTTGGTAATTTGAGTAATTTACCGTGTCCTTGTAAAGGTAAACTTTCCTTTGCCTTGGTCTAGATCTCCTTCTGGCTGATAGAGAATGGTTTCACTGTGCTGATCGCAGCCTGTGACACATTTCGTGCTGGTGCCGTGGAGCAACTCCGCACTCACCAGCGCCGCCTGAACTCTCTGCATCCCCCCGAGAAGCACGGTGGACGACCTGTAGTCCAGCTTTATGAGAAAGGTTACGGGAAGGATGCTGCTGGAATTGCTATGGAGGCCATTGCCTATGGTAAAAAAAACAAAAATCTACTGTGGCATTAGTAAGGGGTTGCTGGTTGATGCCACACAGAAAAGTGTGTTGTACCTTAGCTGTAAAGAAGGGATGTGGCACTTTTAATATTAGCATTGCACCCATTTCAGCATCACTTGTTCACCTTTCCACTTTTGATCCCTGTAGCCCGCAACCAGGCCTTTGATGTGGTGCTGGTGGACACTGCTGGACGTATGCAGGACAACGCCCCCCTAATGACAGCGCTGGCCAAGCTTATAGCAGTCAACATGCCTGACCTAGTGCTGTTTGTTGGGGAGGCTCTGGTGGGCAACGAGGCAGTTGATCAGCTGGTAAGATCACTCAGAAAGTTGAAATATTTTTTTTGTACATATAAGACGTAATAATTAGTTCATTTTCAATTTGAAGTAATACAACATTTAGTTCATATCTGTATGAGTCACGCGATCAGCTGCTAGAGCTTTCAGTCAGTGTCTAACGCTACTAAAAAAGAACTTGGTTAGGTTAAAAAAAAATTCTATGTATTCAATTGTCCAGCAGAGGGCAGTGCTATTGCATTAAGCTGCTGTTTTGTTACACCCCTGCCTCTAGACAGCATCAGGTTGGAGATTTACATGTGAACTCTTTCCTCAGCAGTTTGTACCTGAAAAACTCTGCTTTTGCTTCATGTCCATAGGTGAAGTTTAATCAGGCTCTGGCAGACCACTCCATGTCTGACAAGCCTCGCCTCATTGATGGAATTGTTCTCACCAAGTTTGACACTATTGATGACAAGGTATTTTATTCTGATCACTTTACCATTGGGGCCATCTCATTTCTGTGATTTAGAGAATGTTTGAATGCAGTTTGGTAATTAGTTTGCAGCTGCTTTCTGCCTTGTGAATAATTTGCATTATTTCTCATTCGTCATCCTTCCTTCTATACAGGTTGGTGCTGCCATCTCCATGACTTACATCACAGGCCAGCCTATTGTGTTTGTGGGCACGGGGCAGACCTACAATGACCTGCGCAGCCTCAACGCCCGTGCTGTGGTCAGCGCCCTGATGAAGGCTTAAGTTGGCCGCATGTTCTTCTGGTTTATTCATCATTGCAGAGAAGCCTTTGCCACACTGCCACAAGATGTTCCAGCCCCGCTATAGCCCACGTTTCCATGCTGCTGCCCTGCGCCCCCTGCTTTTGGAATCAAATGAATGAACTAAATGTCTCACACAGGATGTTATTCTTCCAGTAAAAGGACAAGTGTGCATTTGAAAAGACAGAACGTGTTGCATCAAAGCCAGAGGAGCCTCCCTTTGTATTATTTTTAAACATTTGGGCCAAATTTAGAAAGTACCTCAGATCAGCTTGTGTTCCGAAACGGTGAAGTCTCATTCAAATGATATAATTGCTGACTGGACCTAGGCTGTGCTATCGGTTTACTGGTTTACACAGTAAAAGCTTGGAAAAGAAAAAAGCTCCCTACCTGGCATTTGTCAGTCAGATTTCTTTCATCTAAATGAGGTCGGGTAGTGCGTGTTTGCTGGATGTGACATTTCAGCAGCTGCCTGTGCCTGAGGAAAGGTTAGTGACCACAGTGCCTGTCTGTCTCCTGTCTTCTCAGTTAACACTTCAATAATGTGGATACTTACCCACTAATTTCATGGCTTTGCAGAAGAAGAAGCAGCCCCACTAGTCTAGTGGGGAAGACAGTTTATGATTTACAATAGGGTGGGTGTGAATACCAGCACTTATCAGGTTAGATGTTTTTTTGTGTTCAACAAGAAGAAAATCACGGCATAGAAAAATCAAGGTCGACAGGGCAGTGCATCAAGATTTCCTGAGCAAATTAACAGTTATGATCTAAAAGTCATCTCCCAGAGTTCCTCACCTATATAACACACAGTTAATTCATTGCCATTACAACATGAAGACTTTGATTCCCCAGTTTATAGTGGATGAAAAGCAGAAATCCATTTGTAAGTTTAGGTTTTTCTTGTTCTTACAGGTGTCCATAGATGTCAGACTACACTTCTAAGTGGTCAATTAAAGTTCTGTGGCCCTTTGATTTATTTCCCCCTCTGATTCATTCATCATTTGTAAGAGAAAATTGAAGTTTTAAACATTTCGGCCCCCCTTTAAAATGTGGTAGTGCAATATGAGAACTATAAAGAAAATTTGAGATAATTTATGAGAATGTAAAAGTTTCTAAATAAAGCTGCTATATGCTATGACAGCCTCTAAAGTGGCGCTTGTTGTACTTTGTGTTAGAGATGCATGTACGACAGGACAGATGGAATACCAAAAGCTTTATTTTGAAAATGGTGCTTATTATTATAAATACTACATCAGAAAACACATGCAAGTATTAAAAGTACAAAAAGGGGCTTTTAAAGAACTCTTTTTTTTCTTTATTTTTAGCACAAGAGTGGCAAAGAGGTTGCTACTGCCGGGAACCGCTCTGATATGAAAACATCTGAATGTACGTTTTTACGACAGTCGTTACAGTAACTCGTCCCTTTCCCCACCAAGCAGTGTGCAAATCAAGTTTTCCAGGTTGTGGGATGAGCATGACTGATTCAATCTATTCACACAAGACTTAAAATCGAGAGCAGGGGTTGTGCGTTAAGCTCAATGCGTATTTACTGTATGTTGAAAATTCAGCATAACAGCATGTTTAACTACTGTGGATTCACATGTAGTGTTTCTGTCGAACTGAAAGGGGAACATCCCATTCAGTTACCCGGATGCTTCCCACAAAGTGGATGTTCCAGCAACATTTAAATCCAGTATAGTAGGGGATGCCAGGCAAACTTTTTTCCCTTTTAGTTAAAAACGGAATGAGAAGGGAATCTGAAAAATAATGATGTAATTAAGGTTCCCCATAGATTCCTAAATGTATTCAGCAAAATCAGACTTGATCTGTGAGTAAAGCTGTGGAAGAAAATGCATCTGTCAAGAGTATGGGGTTGAAAAGAAGTGGAAGGAATTGTCTGAAAAGCTTAAAAAAAAGTCAAAGAACATCTACTGAAATGATGCCACTGACAATTGTTAATACTGCCACACCAGTTTGTGGAAAAAAATACCAGTATTTTTTTTTTTTGTAACTAAAATTCAAGACAGACTTGGATTTTCTACCAGCATACAGTCAGAAAACAGTTCTGAACAGGACGTTTAGTCTGAAAATGTCTTTAGCGAGAGGCCGCAGCTCCGAGCCAAAGAGACGAGTTCAGTCTTAACCTTGAAGGAGGCTTTTCTGTGTGTTAATACCGATCTGCTGTTCCTCTCCGTTCTGCGACGGGGATCCTGCGGATACACATTGAAAAGAGACAACGTGCAAAGAGTAAGCAAGTAAAATTTTATTTGTATAGCACCTTTCTAGATAAAAAGATCACAAAGTGCTTCACAAAGAGCCCACATTTATGATAGATTTTTGATAGATACTGACAAAGAAAGAACATCCATGACCTCTTTCCTGTCCTTATTTCTCATCTTGTGATAAACTGAAAGCTCTTTTATAGAGCCCCAGTGCTAAAATAATAAAAAAATTTGTAAATGTGATGGCCCCTTTAATGCAGATCATTCAAAGGCAGGCTAATGTGTTCCAATTCATTCTGCTTACCCCAGCCATTGGTGGACACGTCACGGTTGCAGATCTCATTGGCCAGCCTCTCAAAGTACTCAGGCAGGTCAGCGTACTCGTCTCCATAGGAGATGACCTTGATGCCCTTGTCAAGCATGTTGTCGCGCAGCTTCTTGAACTCTCCCACATCCTCTCGCCGCACGAGCATGAAGTGCTCGAGGTCCGACTTGTGTTTAACCGCCTCCAAGAACAGAGCCTGGAAGGTTGTGTCGTCTACTGTGCGGCCGCAGCCCAGAAAGACAAAGGATTTGGTCTCGTACAACTTCTGAATCTCACGCTGCAAAAAACACCCAGTGATAAAGCTGTATTATTTCATTCACAGGAGAACCTTTCAAATAAACTAGTGCACGTCCAGAGGAAAATTGTAAATCATTAAGATGTACACATATAAATGTTTACATCTTAAGCCAAAAAGGGGGCAGAAAGCAGTGAACGTTAGTGCCTACCATAACCTCAGTGTTCCTCAATACATTCTGATAGCCAGCAGGGTGCAGTACGATACCACTGGGGTTGGTGTAAACACCGTGGATATGCAGAACACTTAACCTCCGTTTCTCCTGAGCCCACTCCAGCACCTAGACACACAAGCACACACGAGTGCACACTTAACAGTCCATTGCACAAAATCCTGTTCTGGCTGGGAATGGAGCGCAATCACTGAGCAGCAGTGAGAGGATATTCGCCCTGATGGAGATGAGGCATAAATACCAGGACTGAGAGGCAAAGTAACGGGTCTCTCAGAAATCTCTGCTCACTCTGGCAAACTTGTGTTCTCTTTAAGAAACCACTCAGCTAAGTTTAAATGTGCTGGGACATAAATGATGGGCAGCTGAGAATTTGCAGAAAACTTATTTGGTACTTAAAAGAAACGTTTTGTTCTAGAAAAACATGTGCTTCCTCTTCAGCCCACTTTAAAGCCAAAAATCAAATATTGTTCAATGATTAAAAATGGAAGTTAAACTTCCCTCCACCTGCCTGACAGAAAGGGCTCTTTCAGGTCAAAAGCCTCGTCTATTTTTTTCTCCTAAACCGGCCAACGGGGAACTTCAGTGGAAGCCGGTGTCATAAATGTAACCAGAGCACAAGACAGTGCTCGGGGCAAAGTTTAAGCAAGATTTCAATTTGTCATTTATTTTGTCTGAATTTTAGGGAGTCATACCTACAAACCTTCCAAAGTGCTCGTGGTATCACATGATGTTGGGGACCTTTGCCCTCATTTGAGAAAAAAAAAAAAAAGACAAAAAAACCCAAACAGCTGACGGCATCTATTGCAGCAAGAAAGATCAATCACATTTCAAGTGATATTTACCTTCTTCTCATCTGTCAGGTCCAAAGACTCCAGCTTGGTGCCCTGATGGGCTGCATAAATTTCCAGCAGGTTGTCGAAGTTGGTAGTGAGAACGAGTGCGCCGCTCTCCATTAACTGCAGCACTGACCGCAGTAAGTGTTTCCCTGCGTGCTCCATCTTACACTCCAAATCATCAAACACTTCGTACAGGCAGTCCTTGAAGAACGTGGACCTTACATTACCTGTTCTCTGTTTAAAAAGAAAGAAAAGGAAAAGCACGTTGTTATTAGTGGATAGTTTTTTGCCCAGTTGGGGCTTTTACTTCAAGATGTAGTAGGTTTGGAGACCTGTGTCTAGTTGCAACTGCTAAATGAGCATTTTAGACCAAACTTGAGCGCACCTTACTAATGCAGCCATGTGATTCAGGCATAACAAAGGATTTAAACTTGTCGTTAACATGCCTCTCCTTGGCACAGCCCTTCACGATAATTTAAGTGAAACTTAGGTGGCGCCGAAGAATGAGATAGCTGGAAAAAACTGTCTAAGGCACATTCACTTACTTCTTCTAGTAACTAATAGACTTCGCTTAAGTCTATTTAGAGATTACAGACTGTGACTTAAACCTCATCCTCACCTGGTGAAGCTTTTAGTTTAAAAAAAAAAAAAGGAAAAGGTGGAGGTGGGGGAACTGGGCTGCTAAGAATAGCTAAAAGACAATTCAGAAATGCACTGACCACTGTGATCCTAGGACAAGGAAATACTCCGCGGACTCTCACAGATTACAGCTCTAATGGGCTAAACAGCAGGAGTCCTTTCCACAGGAAGAAACTCATTATCCACATCCAGCGTCTACAGCACCCATCCTGACCGCCGTGTCCTTGGCCTCTGGTCAGGACTTACGTAATAACCAACGAAAGCACTCGAGACCAACTCTGTCTTGTAATTCTAATCCTAATTTTTTATAATGCACTTAGCAGCTTTACAAACAAAAACACTCACACTTTAATTTTTCAGGAGCACAGTAAGAGAGAGTTCAGTGGAAAAATTTTTTTTTACAAAATACTATGATTTGTTATAAGTAGTCATTGCAATACAAATTGAAGATTAAACATCTCAGATTATGGTCTAAACAACTATCAAAATTACACGTCTTCCCTGAATTGAGCCAAACCTTTGGTCAGCACACTTGTAATTAGCCTCTTCACTGCCAAGGATTTCAGGCCTAGACAGTCTCTTTAGGTTTTAACTTTGGATTACCCCCATTACAGACCGCAGCCACCCTACGAATACACAAATCCATGAAAGTGGGTTAAACTGTCTCTGTCTTATGTTATTGGAGGTCTCTGACACTATTACACAGCTGCTGAGTTCTGTCTAAAGCACTGTACAGCAGTTGCTCTGTTAGCCCAGAGCAGAGTAAAACTACAGTGTACATCTACCTAGCTCTAGTGCTAGCATGTGTGCTTCTCTTCACCAAGAGAAGTATTTGCACATAGGCTTTTGTGAATTAAATGCCTATAGGCATTTAACACTCATACAGACTATACATTACTGTGTGCTTGCACTAGACTTAAACTCTGCTTGAATGTGAAATCTGGGCTGTGGGGGTGGGAGTGGGGGACTGCTGGTTCACATTATTCTATGCTTGTTTTTTTTCCTCAGCATGTTAGACCCGGCTGTGTCTGTGGCCAACGGGAGTGGGCTGGTGTCTGCACGACTGTGGATTGAAATAAACACGATGGATAAAGCCATAAAAGCGCTGTTTGTTCCCTTTGTTACAACAGGCTGAGGGCTGAAACAAAGCGTGTTTTATCAATGTCAAAGGTGCGATGAAACATGACTAACACAGGAGGCAAACGGTATTAAGTCTTCCATCTGCCAGCCCAGCTCCAGAGCAGACCGGTTCAATAGTAAGAGAACTGAGTCACATGTAAATCTATCAATCTAGCAAACTAATGAGTCCAGCGAGCCGTGGTTTGGTTAAAAAAATAAATAAACTAAACATTGTTTTCTCACCTGCAGCCTCACACAGCCTGTGGGAAAAAATGATAGCAATGCGCTGCATCTAGACACGTGGCACAGTAACCGTCTTCAAAAACACACAAGAGGGCTCAGGATCTGACTGTAAATGTTTTGTGTTCTTCTACACATAGTACACGCTGGCGGTTACACACAAATGTCAGGTTTATACGGTTGAATAATTTAGAATAATGTGACTCTACTTTGGATAAATCCTGAGCTCCAGCTGAGTCTCAGTCCTCCTCAAACAGATGAATTCACCTTTATCTTCAGCCTCCTCTCCTTTATCTTAACTGCCACACCCTTTTCAGAGATAAACACATATAGAACATGCACTTAGACTGTGTCATTTTTGTCAGGACATCACTGCATTCTGGCAGTACCACACCTCTTCTGTGCAGTGTGTCACTGAGCCTGTGAAAGCTCGTAAGGTTACTGTTATGATTAGGTGGTCAGGTAAAGGAAATTCCTGACAGCTTGGGTAACCTTGATTGGCTCATCATAACATTTCAGGTGTTATTAACCTATGATATTTACCTTTGGATGTTTTACATATCTCAAAATATTATGCTTTCATCAGTCATCACTGTAAAGGGTAAATGGACTGATTCTTTTCTACTCAAAGCAATTTTGAAAGGAAAATACTTCCCACTCAACAGGTCAGGGAAGATCTTGTCACATTTTTTTAATTTGTAGCCTTGCTAGCAAAATATTTTTTTACAAGGGCGACCGGTCTGGAAGTTCAGTTTAACATTCAGGCTCTTACTAAGAAGCAGTTGCATTATGTGCAGAATGTGCTTTGACATTGAGCTGTTAAACTAAGAAAGACTTACAATGAAGAAAGTGTGGTTTGCTCTAAAACATAAATGGTGTGTGGAGTGTGACAGATGTGCAAGACACCCATGTTATACTGGAGATACTGCAGCAGCATTTCTGAATCTTATTTATATGCTTTTATCTTTATCCTACTCTCTTTTTGTATATAACATATATAATGTTTGTATTTAGAAATGATTGTAAGCTGTGGGGTTTTTTTCCCTTTTACACAGCATATTAGCTTGTTGCAGATACATTTGTATCCTTTACTCTCTACTTTCCCGTCACCTGTGAGATTTCCTTTATTCTAATGTGGCATATACCCCTCTAGTATTAATCCAGAAGTTTCATATATCAAGTCAAACTTCTGCTTTCATTTCTGCATTCTGACACAGAAGTTATTACTAACATTAAAAACGGGAACAAATCAAAAGTCAAAATAAAAAAAACATAGATGCACTTCCAAACTGGCACTACTTAACTAAACATTTTAAAAGTCAAAACTGTTCCAATAAAAGAGATCAACACATTGTTATGCATAAAGAAGATCATGTCCCTGTGATTGTTGGGTCTTTAACTCACAATATAAAGCACCTGGAGGCAGTGAACATAGCTTGTTCTATTACATATGCAAATAATTTCAAAATGACTGAATAAATGTTTGCCTGTATTGAATTTTGTGGGTTTAAAAAAAACAAAAAAACAATCCACATTAAACCTTATGTTATAGGCTATAAAGGTTTTAACCTCTTATGATCTCTTATGTCAAGCCACAGAAGCTGAAACAAAATGTCTCCAGCTGGGGAAAGCACACTAAGCTGCCAGTCTGTCTAACATGTGTTAGTGTGCATGCAACAGGGAGGTGTAGGAAAGAAAGCCGAAGAGGAAAGGCTCAAGCAGGCTTACCGGGGAAAGTTTCTGAATGAGGTCATGGGCCACATGCACCAAATTCTTGTCTTCCTGCATGTGCTTCTGGAACCGCCGATTTTCCTCTTCCTCCAGTAGGTCAAAGTCATTGGCTGCATCGAGCAAGGCCTGGATGAGGCCCTTCCAGGAGCGGAGAGCAGGGACCTGAGGGGCCACTGCAGAGCTTACCCCCGTACCAATCACCAGGACAAGCTCGGGGGCTCGCTTAGTCTTCAGACTGGGCAGCAGTTTCCTTTGGGGTAGGCAGAGATTGAGTGACGATGGTTCCCAAGATGGTACTTCCCAAATCCTTCCGACAGCATGAAGGTTAAACAAACTATTTTCAAGCCCACTAACATGCAGTCGGACACTAAACCATACCTTTTATGTAGGGCCCGCAAAAATTAGGAACTCAAAAAAAAAAAAAAGAAAAGATTTTAATCAGCCCTGTTGATGAATTAGTTATAGTCATAGCGTGCAGCTGGCTCTAAAGCAGCATCTGAGCTTACCTGGGCTTTTTAGCATTGGAGTCTGCATCCTGAGAATCCACTGCAGGCCGCTTCTCAGTTTTCACTGCTACAACAGAGGCCATTCAGCTCCTGTAATGAAAACATGATCAATTAAGAGCCTCTGTGCAGTATGTTTAGGGAGTGACTAGTTAACCAAGAAAAACACAACAAAACAAGTCTGGACCCTAAATGGGAGTGGTGTGTGAAGCTTTCTGAAGAATCTAATTACACTGAATCCTACCAGAGCAGTAGAAAATACCTGTCAAAAAAAGGGGGGAGGTATGTCAATCAATGTAGCCTGCCTTTGTTCTTGTTCCGCATGTCCCTGTTCTGCTCTGCAAGCAGTAAATTACTTATTCATTTCCTCCTGCAAGCACACCTTACCTCAAACCTTCAGTAAAGCTACTGTACCTGGAAAGTAGGAGTATGACATAAGCTAGTCATTAACTAGATAACAAGAACATGTAACTTGTTCTCTTTTTATAACTCCAGCTTTAATTCAAAGCTCCACCGGTTCAATATCAAACCATGAGTAATTAGTAGTAATTACTAATTAACCTATAGCAGTTCGTCATGACAACATTAATTTCTGAAGACACAACTTCGGTGACATTACATACAATCGATTACGTGTTACGGCGTCATTTAACAGCTAATGCTACGGTACATTGTTCAGTATTGATAGCTTACTCACCTTGCTACCGGTATGGTAATGCCCACTGTTTACTTCGGTTAAAGTGGAAATCCTCTTAATGCGAACCAGGCGAAAGTTAGTCCTTTGTAAAGTGAAATAGCTCGGAAACTGATCTGAATTCGAAGCTTTTAGGTTTTCAGTGGTGTTTACGCCAACCCGGTAAAGTTACAGTATAGACAGTGACTTTTACTAAACAACCTAAAAATGTAACGAACTGGCGACGTCAGTTAGCTACAGTTAAAACGTTAACTTCCCTGATGTTCTGAGCCGAGTTACCTTCTAGGTGTTTTTAAAATCCTGATTTAGCCTCCTGTTTACTTGTCATGATGATTGTAGAGCATTTAAATCCGCTATCCGATATAAACCAGTCCTTCTAGATAAAACTTATGTCACTTAGTTTCTTCGGAGCAGCGCAAACAGCACAAACGTTACCGGCTCACACCGCTTTTCTACACATTGTCACTCTCTTAACTTCAGCGGTACCGTTGAAGTCGCCGCCTGCTGAGAAGTGCACCGGGTCATATGATGCCTTCATGTGCTGCGCGAATGGCTCCGCAGTCTTTATTGATGCGAGGCACACAGATCAACTCACGCATCGTTGTAGCTATCGGCTAAACGTGTCGAAAAAAGCACCCAGTCTACAGAGGTGTTGAGTTTTTTCTTTTTAAAAAAATGCAAGATAGGTGAGGCTCTACTTTGTTTCAAACCAAAGATTAGGGCAATTTCATTTTTTAAATATACTATGCTTTGATAGTTATATCGACACGGTAATGTACAAATAGATTTCTGACCTCCACGGCAGCCCAGGTATAGTAACAAGTTTTATTTAAGGAAAAAAACCAACAAATGGACCTGCTTTAAAATTCAAACCCACAAAGGGGAGATTTACAAAGAGCATTTGAAAGCAGCAGATTTTCTGAGCTTTTCTTCCCGTGTTACGTCCAGCTAGGCAAGACGTCTCTGTACTCTATACAGATGTTATAGAGAATCTCGAGTTAATACTAAGAAATAATTTCTATTGATTTATTTATTTGTGCAGATGTGACCTTTTAGGGACAATAAAGCATATGAATTCGTCTTTCTACTGACGTCATATATACGTGGAAATAGATGTGTAATGTCCCGAGATGAATCAGTTTGTGTTCAAAGTCTTGTGATTAAACATCACCAAAATAAATAATGACGCTATCAGGTGCAACTTTACTTTTTATTACTTTTTTGTAAATTAAATTTCTTTATTAATTTTTATGAAATTATTCTCAGTTCTAAAGACTGCGGTGGTCTTCAAAACTGACGCTAAATTCTACATTTACATTGTTTTATAACGTATGCTAAACAACACGTCAGCACAGACTTTAACAATACCACTACTGCACTGCCATCTCCCGGTTGAAATACTAACTGCACCTAGAGAAGAATTTGGGGCAAAAGTCACCTGTTACGATAAGCACGATTCGAATCTTTAGCGTTTTTAAACTGGTTTGTGTTGATGTTGCGAAAATACAAAAAGTACAGAGATGTTTATGCGTTGAGTAAAGGCTTTGTTGATGGGTGATGCAGAGATAAGGAATGCTTGCTGTCATTACAAACTTCTGTAAACATGCCACCTAAAACATCTAAATCAGTTTTACATAAATAAGTAAATAAATAAAAAACTCACATTACCTCCTTTCTTAAAAATTTATTTCAGAATCAATCCAAATTAACATTTTATGATTAAAATTTCAACACACAATGTGCCAAACAAGACAACAGTACATACAGGAGTGTAATAACTGATGTGTTCACCTGGTGAGTAAATATCTTACGATAATAGTGCAATCCAAACTGTGTACAGGCTTAGCCCATATCACTGCAAACAAGTTAGTATCAAATATTGTTTAGACATATAATCGAATCAGCAGACACGTTTTCAGTCTCTTCATGGCAATGCATTTTGAAGATACAATCAAACGTTATGAAGGCATACCGTTAGTCAGTTATCAACATTCAAAAACAAAATGTTTTCCCCATTCTACAAAGTGATTTCCTAAATTATAAATTACATACAGTTCTAAGATGCCTTGTGTCCACATAAAAAGGCTATGTGTTCATGTCAGAACAGGAGAAAAAGGCATACTGGTAGCTAATGCTCTCTCTCACACGAGTGATTTCATTCACTGTTTATTTGCAAAAGTTGTAATCGGCTGTTTAACCGTCAAAAACTGAACCACAAAATTTCCAAACAGGAATAATCCCTTAACATTCCCTTTTACCCCCCTTTAAAAAAAATGCAGCAGCTATTCTCTGAAAATTCTAAGCACAGACTGTATCGTTGTCTAGGCTGGCAGGTATGGAGCTATGTTTTAAGTGAAACTTAATGCTAAATATCTGTATCACAACAGGGAGGATAACAGTCATAACTGATATATAGTGGATTTGCTATGAATTCATTGCTAGTCTGATGGAGGAAATAATAAGTGATCCAAGAGAGCTCGGCACACTAAAAGGTGATTTATCAGAGTGAATTATGGCTTTAAGTGCACTAGCAGAGATTGGATCCAGGTCACACTAAAAGAATCCTGCACAAACCTAGATATTAAGAGTCCATCAGGGTAGCCAGAGTTAAAGGATAAATAATGCATGGTTACTGTATTACACAGATATTCTATATCGAAATAGAGCCATCTCTAAAATTGGTCTTCCCTATCAGAACATTGATAAGTGCAGCCTTGCCCTCCCGGGCATCCCTCTGAGCTTGTCTGACGATGTCATTTAACTTTTCTTCATTTTCAGAGCCTATAAGGTAGCCCTTACCACCGTAGCCATCTGCCACGATGTGATAGTCTGCAAAAAGAAGAGAATTTACCTTTTAACATATGCCCAGACATCACTGAGTGTATTCTACAACCAATCACAGCACGAACATGAACATTATAAATCTACCTGTATATGCAAGGCCGCATGCCACGTTGCTGCCGAGCATAGGAACCTGCTCTCTGGATATCTGACTCCAGCACGCATCATTTCCCACCAGAGCTATCACTGGTGTCTGAGGTGTGAAAAGCAGAGCATGCATTATCAAAAGACATCAGCAGAAAAATATGCACACACAAAAAAATGAACGCTTAAATAAGCTGTCGTGTCAGTGGTCCATAGCGGTCATACAGCAAGTATGAAAACATATTATGTAGTGCATCTTTCCATTGTATGACACAAGAACTGAGTCTGTGATGTTTAAGGCCGTACACACCAGTAGCTAACACTTGCATTATTTTCATTTGGTTTTGATCATTAGATCTTTCTTTAGACCACATGTGCACTGATCCTAACTGACTACTGTTAGCTACCTTGCTTCCATAGATTACATACATGTAATCTAAATAGGATTGTGTGCGATTTTACCTTGTGTCTAGTGAATGTGTCAAACTCTGCAATACTGTATCCTAAGGAGCCATCACCATAGACTATCCACACCTGAAACAAACACAACATAGCTTTTGTTTTTAAAACATCAATGATTTTTTAAACTGATCATCAGATGATCAAGCAAAGCTCCCCAGACATACCTCAGATTCAGGCCGGCACAGTTTAGCCCCCAAAGCAAAACCACCTCCAACTCCCAGAGTCCCAAAGGCTCCTATAGGAAAGGAACGAAGAGCAAGATTAAAACATCATGATTGCAACTAACTCAGAATATAGTTATCATCCAGCCAAAACTTGTGCACTATGGATTTTTGTTTTACTTATAAAGCTCTTGGTTTAAACAACCAAAATATTTCATTGTTTTAATTAAACTATTTGCTTTGTCAGCAGCATCCTACCTGGATCGAGCCAACACAGAGGTCCTCTTGGTTTCATTATGTAAGCGGCACTTCCTACAAAATCTCCTCCATCTGCAACAATGACGCTGTCCTCAGCCATCAGCTCATCCACACAATGGAGGGCTTTCAAGGGATTTAAGTGGTATTCAGTCTTCTCCTCAGCTTTAGCCCTGAAATAAAAAATAAATAAATTTTAAAAAAGCAACATGTTAGCTTTTGTGATGGTTACAGATAGAAGATTTTGCAATGCATACTTTAACACAACCCCACTGCTTACTTGTTTGCAGCTTCTTTGGTCGCATCCCCTGCTTTGAGGCTCTGAGGCCATTCCTCTGGACAGCGATGGCCTTTCAGCCCTTTGGAAAGTCGCACTAAAAATGATCCAGCATCACCTGAAAATACAACATACAGTTTTGGGGTTTTTTTTGCAGTTGTTGAATTAATGTATTTATTCTTAGGTCCAACTCTAAAGAAAAAAAAAATCAGGAGTATGCTTATATTTATATGCACCACATGTACAATATTTTATGATTATCTAAAGATTTTTGAATCTTTCCTTCCTTTAAAGCTAGCATGAAATCAGGGGGCAAACATACCCTGAATTGCTATAGTTGGTTTCCAGAACATGTCTGAGTTTTTTAGCAGCTGTGTCTTGTCTCTGTTGACAGCGATGATCTTGCTGCGTCTGCTGAGAGTTCTGCCGTAACTCAGCCGGAAGTCACACACAGTGCCTGTAAACACGGTGCACAAAAGTCAATATTTCTCCAGGGATCGTGGTGAGCCTGCAGCTATACACACTATGTAAAAAACACAGTTTAACCTCTCTCTGTATCGCAACACATACTTCCAGAATAAATTAAATCCAGAAGGAGAAAAAAAGATGCAAAAGAATTACTGAAAAATTAAAAATGCAATCAATAACACTGATCCATCGTGGAACTTTGTTAAATATTTACTCCGACATATTTTGAAACGCAGTTATCCTGCACAATTTTCTTTAGATTATAATATTAATATTAAATAGGTTGGTCTCAAAATGTTATTTCTCTTTTTATCATTATGGAATAAAAAAGAAACAATGTTTGCCTGACCTGCCAGGACTACCACATCGGCTTCCTTCAGAGCATCTCGTCTGTTTTGTCGGATGTGGATGGGGCTGTCTTTACCCAGCAAGCCACGACACATACCCCCGAGAAAGCAGGGGATGCCCAGATCCTCCAAAGCCTTCCTGTTTAAAATAAACAAATAAATGAAATAAATAAAAACATTTTTTAAAAAGGGGGAAACCATTTTGACCAGATGTAACATCCAAGTAAAAATACCAAAATATAATTTCACTGATATTTGAAGACTGAAGAAAAATTTGCTTAAGGCTCACCACAGGAATAGTTTAACACATTTTAACAAACACTTCCAGTATCAACACCAAACAACAAAGAGTGGCAGAAAAATAAAAGGACACGTGACTCATCTTTTACCTGATGTTATCCACTGGTGTTGGGGGTAGTGTTGCTTGGCTACCCAGCACAATAACAGGTTTCTTGGCTCGACTCACCAGCTCTAGGCACTTTTGGATCTGGCATGCATCAAAAAAAATGTTTAAAAATGCTGTCAATCTCCAATGGCCAGAGCATTTACGTATTGACGAACATTTACTACAAGACTTACCTGATTGTCTGTGGCTTGAGGGATGTGAACGGGAAGTGGAGACATATCCCTGGGCTCCCAGGCTCCAGCAAAGAGATTCATGAGGTGGTTATGAAGGTACCTTTGAAGAAAGCAGACCACAAAAATCAAATAATTCAGAACATATGAACACACTTCTGATTAGGGAAGAATAATGAGGAAAGAAATTCCCAAATTATGATATTATAAAAGATGCAAACATTATAAATAACCCAAACAGTAGCATGCAGTGCAAAAACAACATACCATGAGACAATTCTTCCCATCAGGCCTTTGGGAGGGTTCTTAACAACAAACTCCTTAGACACCAGGTGGAAGGGGTAGAGCGTGTCAATGGGGAACTCTATGAAAACAGGACCAGGCGTTCCTGACTGAGCAATGGCCAACGCCTTCTTGACCGTAGGCACAATTTCTCTGACAGTCCTGATGGAGGTGCAGAACTTACACAAAGGCTTGAAGAGAGACATCTGGTCGATATCTTGCAGTGCTCCTCTGCCCTGTTCCGCAAACACAATTGATAAACACTGAAGAATGCTTTTTTTTGCCTGTCGTTTTACTCTGCATGCACATTAATATTGTGGTGGCATTAATAATATCTGAATCCACTCCACCTGGAGTAGCGTGCCAGCAGCTCCTCCAATGAGCAGCAAAGGAGATTCAGCCATCTGAGCATTCTTCACTGCGGTCACTGTGTTAGTGAGGCCTGGGCCAGCCGTCACAGCGGCTACACCAACCGTACCTGAAGCAGAAACAAGCATAACAGCTTGCTGTCAGAGCTATTACTAAGGTGCACCTACATTTATCTCTACTTTGTGTAGTGTACATTTTTGTTCCATTGCTGTGTAGTATTGTTGCTATAAGTTATGTTTTACTTCTGCATTAATTTATTTGAATCCCTCTATTCGTTTTGGTGCAGTAATAATGTGAATTTCTCAACAGGGGTGTAACAACATCTGAACAGAGACCAAAATTGTGAAAAAAAACCCATCTTCTGATAGCCATGGGGATCTGATACTGTCCAGCTAATGCAAACTAGGACAGTAAGACACATAATGTTGAAAGACACTTTCTTCATGATCAAACCAAAATCAAGTGATTAGGTCAGGTTTTTAGCAGGTTTTTAAATTATTATTCATGCCACCTTAATAACATCTAAACCAAGCCATTGTTTCAAGGAAGTGTTAACTCCTTTTAGCCTCTAAGAATGCTGTTAGATGCACCTTTGCTTGATAAATCATAATGTCTGCAGGAGGTGGAACGCCTGCTGTTAAGACAAACCCTGACAAGACTTCAACGCCCACGTTTTGTTTAGAATAAGCTGTACGAACACAACGTGTGCGCACATTAAGAATGAGTCGTATCACTGGAGATGCATTTTCACGCAATCTAAACCTGCACCTGAAAGTCTTGCCACAGCATCAGCAGCGAAGACTGCAGTGGCCTCGTGCCTAGTGTCCACAATCCGGATCCCCATCTTCTCGCAAGCCACCAGGATAGGTGAAATATGCCCACCCACAAGAGTGAAAATGTACTTGACCCCATGGGCGTGGAGGACCTCTGCCACAATGTCGCCACCGTGCTTGGAGCTCTTTGTGTCAGTCTGGAATAAGTAAAGAGGGACAGAATTAGGTTACTGCAGACAAGATCGTGGCTGTTGTAACCACATAAACAATCGTGCAAACTAAAATAAAACCGCTGTCTAATATAAAGAGCTGACTGTGCTCTGTAGGGCCACCTGTCACACTCCTTTTCATCCCACTGTCGTTTCCTATTATGCAACAACCGCATATTGTTCAGGGCTGCAGTGTTGATGTGGAGCCGCGGGGATCTGATAACCTTTGTGCTGGAAAACCACAAGGCTGGTCAAAGTTTACGTGAATAGAGTCCAGCTTACGCTTCAACACTGACTGCCTGTAGAAGACTTTTTTTTTTAAGTGGCCACAGATTATGCAATGACTGAAAACAGAGTGCATAACGAAGGATAGCACAGAAAGCACACAGATTACGGTGTTGACTTTTTTTTAAAATACCTACCTTGTGGAACAATTGGTAGAGTATGCCAAGTTTGTAGGCTGCAAACAGTAGCCCACCCAGCACCAGGCTTGTAAAGGATCCGAGAACAATGCCGACGACTCCAAAAGGCTCCATGCTAGAATGCGGAAGCAAATCCCAATTTCTGAAAAGACACTACGGTAAATAAGCTAAACTTATTATATCAAAATCTATGGAGCTACCGGTTCAGCGGCTCACCGGTTCAAGCTAGGCTAATAAACTATGGAGCTTCTTCTACAACTGCTATACACCCATTTCAAAGGCGTACACGTGCAACTACATTCACTCAGAAGTTATAAAATTTTAAGTTACTCCGAGGCTCTGAAGGACATTTGGTCGTCTACAACTTGAAACGACCAGGTACCCTTACTTTACACCTGCGCCGACACAGAAAGAAATGTGACAGTTGATGGTAAAGCCGCCTGTAAAGGATATAGGGTACTTCCGTTTAGTAATTTTCAAAATATATGACTGCTGCTAAAGTTCACAGCATTTATTTATGGGGTATACATGGGGATTTTCTTTTCCAGTTGTTATTATTTTTCTGTAGCCATGAACGCAATAAAAGTTACACTTGTGTCTTCATTAGTTGCTGTGTATTTAATCGTATGCTCACATGTATGGCAAACATTGTACCTTTATTGTCAAGGTACAGATTTATTTCCGTCTTTAGTGAATGTGAGGGCGCTGTTCAAGCCAAGGACGGTCTCTAGTTCAGGTGTGTCAAACGTGAGACATAGACCTTCCAATTGCAGTAACAGATAAATAAACAAATGACAGAAAAAAAATCTTGTTTTTCTTTTTTTTTTTTACTCTCTGCTATAGAATTCAATTTTTACAACGGGTTCACAGTGAAAAAACAAAAAAGTATAATTTTAGCCATTTAATTATTTGTGTTAACAGATTTCTTTCATCGGCTATAATGTATCATGTCGAAAAGCTGAGACATACTGTTGAAATTGCACTTCTCGGGGATTTTAAATGTGTAGTTAAACTTCTATACAACGACAGAAAGGGGATTTTCACTGATCCAGCCCATTTAAGATCTAAGTGTGCTGCATGAGCCACAACATGAAATGAGTTTGACACTCCTGCTCTGGTCAAATCAGGGACTTTACACAGTCAAAGGTTCAAGATGTGTAAAATGGGTTCAAACTGCATTATTTGTAGTGAGAGCAAGATGCATGTTAAATAATAAGTCGAGTGAAATCAGCAGATTGCATAGTAAAGGAAACAAAACAAAATGCAAGATTTTATAATTTGAATGAAAATATTTACAATAGATTTTATAGGCTAGACAGTATTAACATAATGAATCTATCAGTCTTTTAATGAAAGAGCATGGTTGTCTTTGTCTGTGTGTATGTGTTAAAGTTAGTTTGTTGTTTTACAGCATGTTCACAGCAGTGTGCAGAAAGGAAGTTTGTACACATCGATAACCTTTCCATAATCAGGATTTTCAGCAAACAGTAGTTTATCATGCACCCGTTGTTCCTCAAAGACAATAATCTGAAAGAGAGCAGAAAAATAAACATAAATTAACTAAGGTTCTTTAGTTACAAGTTACACTTATAATTCATGTTCCATCTTTTGATATTACACAGGTACCTCATTCTCTCCACTTCTAAGCCAAGGTGCTGGGAGATAAAGGAAATGCTGGGGGCCAATAAACCAATAACGTCCAAGGTTCTGCCCATTGACAAATATAATGCCTTTACCCCAACTCTGTGGATAAATACACTATCAACAAACAGAAACTAGCCAGCCAGCCAATACAGCATGTATTGGTTTTTTTTAAAAGAAAAAACCCTCTAGCTTACTTGCTGGTTAGTTAATGTTTTCCACACAAACTGTTATACTCACACGAAGGCTGACAAAGGTGTCTTTGGGAGGGCCATCGACACAGAGCCTGGCCTGGAAAAACCCGGGGATACAATGTGACTTGAAGTCAGTTTTCCATTGGCCTGAATTTGTTAATCTAAAACAAGAGCCACAAAACACATACTGTTATCAAAGTGCACATTGAATCTATACAAGGAGACTCGAGCAATTTTTGATTGAATCTTCCCTTTAACATAGACAATGAAAAGGTACACTTAGAAACCTGCCATTCTAAACACTGTACGATTTTGGCAAGAAAGACGTTTTAATCCAGATAACAGACCTTTTTATAAAGCTGGGCTTCATATCAAAGCAGGAGATGGAAAATCCTCTCAGTGGAGTGTTGTTCAACACAATGTCTCCCACAATACCTGTAATTTGAATTATAAACTGAATATTCCTTACAGTTATGTCGTTTATATGTTACTTTAAATAACTTATATATATATATATACACACACATGTAAAAAAATAACTAGTCTTGATTGCAACTGATAGGTTTAATAGTGCATGCAGGAAAAAAAACGTGTGTCCTTCCAACCTCATTGGGAAATGAATACTTTTATTTTACTAGCACTATCCACAAATGTGGATGTCTAACCAGATACTTACTCTGGATTTTATTTACTTTTTCTTCATACAAAACAAAGGCAAAAAAAATAAATAAAAATAAAGCAGTAAGCATAGAACATCTTTTAGGACATGCAGCTATGCAATCTGACAGCAGAAGTATTATTATCAGTATGAAAATTTGCTGAATTTAAATTGTAAAACTTTCTGAATGACATTTTGTCAAAAGACTGAAGCAGTCACTTTGATATAGCTATGTAAAAAACACACAGCAGCATGTGGAATACCTTTGCGCTGTTCATCCAGAGCTTTCCCATAATTCACTCTTCCACAGTTCTCCACAAGGAAGCTTAATGTCCTCTCCCCCTTTGATATACAAAAAATTAGTGCTTTAAATGTTGAGTATAAATAAAAGATGACTATGTACAATTTTCTTTGAGTCTATGAATATTCCAAGTCCTAACACACACGTCTATGGACTGTGGGAGTAAATCATAGTGTGCAAAGAGAGTTTACGGCCCAATTAACTAATGGCACTATTGTGTTTTGTAACTTCACTCCAAAGACAAATTTGGGGGTAAAATGGGATGATTAAGCATATTAACCCTAATCCTTAATTTAAGTATCACTTTGTAAAGTTCAGAGTAGATACAGAAAAAATGATCAGCACCTTTCCATCAGGGAGTGCAACCTCATGAGTCTTATAGTCCAAACAACCAACACACTCCCTGTTCACAAAAACCTGGAAAAGATTGAAAAGTCACACAGGCAGTGTATAATTATGCTGTATTTTGGATCTGTGGTTACTTTATCACTGGTATGCTCTTACCACTGCTCTGTCTCTAATGTTGTTCCTGGAGTTTAGGGCGCCTCCACCAGTGATAGTGGTTTCATACAGTGTATAACCATATGACTGACCATTGTTATTGTTCACAGGGAGATTCTCCATGTTCACTGGCCTGTCTGACTTGTGCGGCTGGAGAAATGGGAGGTAAAATCAAGTAAATGGTAAAACATTAAGAAAAATGTAAGAATTTGAAACATAATGCAATTTGATCAGATCTCTTGCTGCATCACAACACATGGGGAAAAAACAGGAGTAGTGTTGTGGCTTGAAAATTACAGTTTCTTAATGTAAGCTTTCACAAGTGCTCATGAAAGACTACCCGAATCACATTCAGAAAGGGGAAGAAACATAGCTAAAGGAGAAGTAAGGTCAAACCTAACTGCAAGTTGTGAGACATCTGTCTTAAGCATATAAGCAGCAAGTTGCCAGATTGCTGCACAAAGACACACATGCTGATAACAGCAGCGTCATGTCTGTTTGATACTCATTGTACCATGTTTGCTCTCCTTCCACCAGGGACCCCATATTTATCTGCTCTGATCTAGTTTTGTCAGTTATACTATCAACTCTACCAGATGGGCGCTTGCCATCTGCAGCTCACCTTGTCGCTGAATTGCAAGACGTCCCACAGTGACAGGTGTTGCTGGATAAAAGCAGGGCTGTAAGCTTTCCTCTCCGGAGAAGAGGGCACTCCAGGAAGAGGCTCAGCTGTGAGTTCGCAAAAACATTCAGTCATGCCTGAGTTAGACATTTTAGTAGATTTACATTGTTTTTCATAAATTAAAATAAATATGGATCCTTAAGAAGAACTTACAGTGGTACTGGCTGAATAAATTCCTCAGGTGGTGATATTTTGGAGTGCAGTCCCCAGCTTCAGATAGGGGAGCATCATAATCTGCCAAGAAACCATTGAGACCGCTGACTTTTTAAAATGAAAAGATATTAAACATTTAAACGAGCAAAATTTTGGTTTTATTTTTGGAGAGCCGTTATGTTGTCTGTGTTTTCTGCATTGATTTAAACCACAGCTAACAAGCTGTATTATAGTTCATAAACCATGCCCCTTCCACGTTAACAGATTTAACAGGGGTCAAATTAAAACAAAAAAGTCCACTTCAGATAAATTTCTCCCAAAGTTATTTTGCTCTGTTTGAAGTAGTTCTTATTTACAATCAAGAAGTAAAAGTTTTCTTGTAAGAGTGCTTGCATTTATGCAGCACTTTTCAAAACAAAGCGAGAATAATATGCAGTAATATTAAAGAATACCAGGGGCAAAAAATAGGAAAAGTGAAAAGTGAAAAATAAATACAATATAAATGAAGGGACCAGGTCATGTAGGGCTTTAAAAATCAGCAATAAAAATCTTAAACTCAATTCTAAAACTAACAGGTAGCCAGTGAATGGCTGCAAGGATTGTTGTAATGTATCACTGCTGGAAAAGATATCCCTCAAACATGTAAAACACTTCTTTGTGCTTTGATCTCTGGGCTCTGGGGTCTAAGGTTAATCCCACCCTACCGTAACTGGTGACCTGAGATTTGTAGGCGCCAAAGTCCATTGCGCCGTTCATGAAGCCAAAGCTGGTTCCGCCATGAAACATGTACAGATTAATGGAAACGCCTCGATCCAAGATCTCGGACACCACAGCCAGCATGTCTGTCATAAAGGGCAGCACAGATTTTCCACTGTAGCAGTGTGTGACGACATAACACACAAAGACCAACAAGCAGCAATATATGGAGTTTTAAAGTGCATATTTACAATCTGCCTAAACATTTCAAATAAATAAACACTTGTCACTTTGAATCTTGTCATAAAATGAACATATGCTTGGAAAAATTGTGTGACTTAAAAAAAACATTTGCAAACCCTCGGCGTGGAACACGTGATGATGTTCTCCCCAGACATCAAACCATCCAGACCAGTACTCCATTACCATTAGAGGTTTCTGGGGCTACATAACAGAACACGTGTATTAGGCTCTATCTTGCTCCTCACTGTCACAGGCTGAATAAAACATTACCATCAATTCATAATAAAAATCCCCAAAGTATTTCTCAGTTGACTTAAATGTCTTTCAGATTGAAATGTCAACCTGTCATGACAATCGCAGATCATCGTTGACCATCACTTACCTGTATGTCAGCCAAATGTTGGATGGCTCCAAATGAGAGTCTCTGAAGGTTTATTGTTTTTAGAGCTGAAATAAGCAAGATGTCACATTCTCAAACACGATCCAATAACAAGGACAAAACCATGAAGTAAAAAGCGAACAAAGGACACAGACAGCGATTGTTTGTATCTTTCTTTAGCTCAAGGTTTATCAGTGTTATTACCTCCTTCCACCCCTCCACATCTTAAGCCTTCCCAGTTGTCTGAAGTCATCAGAAGCTCTTTGATCCCTCTGGACTGGAGACACTACAGCAAAAAAGACAACGAAGGGTGCAGGAATCCATCATGCTGCAATGTCACAAACCATTTTAATGATTAAAATTGGCAATAATACACACATTCTTTATAAATGGCATATATTTGTCATCTTTTGCAAATGAGCCGTATTCATTCTCAACCTGGACTGCAATGATCGGGCCGCCTCCTTCAAACTAAAAAACAAAACCAAACAGAGAAAACTCTAGTTATTCTTTTGGCTTAAAATGTAGTGAGAAAACAGCCACCTGGACTTACCATCAGAGGCTTGATAACTGAGATGAGCTTGTCAAAGTACAAGTTGACAGCATTTACGAATCCAGGATAAGTTGTCCTCAACTGCATCTCTTCATCTTGTAGCAACCAGCTAGAGAAAAAAAAGAGGAAAAAGAGAGAAGACACGGTGTGGTATACTGCGTATTTATGGAACAGCTTCAAATTGATGGGAAGATGATACTACCTAGGCAACCCGCCCAAGTCCCATTCAGCGCAGATGTAAGGTCCAGGACGCAGTATAACCCAGAGACCCAGCTGTGCTGCCAAACTGACATAGGCCCTGAGACAGGCACAGATGCTTCATGCTCTTTTCAGAAATAAATACTTTGTATGTCTTAAAAAAAAAAAGTAGTCCTACAAACGTAACACATTTAGGTGGGAAACTTACTTAAGGTCCAGCTGATCCTGAAAATTAAATGTTCCCCTCTCAGGCTCATGGAGGTTCCATGGCACATATCTGAAAAATAAAGCAGCAAAGAATATATTCTTTGTATCATCAGCAATAGTACAGTGTATAAGGAGGAGAAATGTTCAACAGGCCTTCCACATAGACCCTAAACTGGTTTCTATTTGGCTTACTTCACCAAAAGAACAGATACTTGTGATTTAAGGCGTACAGAATGTGCACTGGGAACGTACGTTGTAAGTGTATTGAGACCACAGGCCTTCATCTTCAGCAGCCTGTCCTCCCAGTAGGCTCTGGGGACACGGAAGTAATGGACAGAGCCTCCCAGGATGCGGAAAGGCTCTCCTTCTAGAGTAAACTGAGACGAGTTGGCCTTCAGTCCCTCTAAACGACTCATTCTTCTCACATCAAGGTGATGTCTGAGGGGGAAAAAAATCACTAACATATAATCTAACAGAAAAAAGTTCATTTTTTTAAAGCAGGTATTGCATGCTGGATTATGGTGTTTTTAAGCTGTGTCAAAGCATTTGAAACATTTTAGCATGACATTACAGTAACAAATGATGCATTTAAAACATTGTAGTACTTGCAGACTGCACAAATAACGCATACATTTTAGGTAGAGTAAATGGAAAACCTTACCAAGACTTAACATGAAAGTTGAAACTGCCAGCTACATCAAAAACACTGTCAGTGCTGTGGGTTGAAGCTGAGCTTACCAGAGCGCATTCGTGGAAGGGGTGGATGGTGCTGGGAGGCCTCAAACACTGTGGATAAGGGAAACTATTGTTGTTTTAGAACAAAAATATAATAGTTCTCTCTCTCTCACGCTCTCTCTACCCCTTAGTCTTTGTCAGTGAAGCACTGCCTTACAGAAAACAGAAATCACACTGTACACAGTAATGTTGGTCTCTTCATATTTCTTTGCTCAGTTTTTACATGTTTTGTTTTTCTCACATTAACAAAGTGTACTTGGTAGGAAATGCTAAAGGTTCAACTTTATTGAACAACTAATTGTTCAGTCAGTTCAACTGTTCAGTGTAATTGCGGTTACAAACTTATAACTTAAAGTATGACCAGCGAAGGCAGGTGGAGTACCTTTGTTGAGACTTCTGGTTCATCCACGGTGCTTGTAACAAGAAAAGAACAAGAAGTTCCCTGTGAATGAAAATTTGCATTATGAGGTTAGGGGCTGTTCACAATTATTTACCTTTTTATAAGCGCACAAACGGGAACATAGGAGGAGTTTAATGGCTGATTGACATATTCTGAAGTATTTTCTAGGCATTTGATTACACCCGCCAGCACCATCACACATTCTTAAAGAGTGGAAGTACCTCTCTAACCATATGGACAGGAGAAGTGGTTTTGTGTGCTTCTGCAAGGGCAGCTATGGCGAGGCCACATCCCAGTGCACACAAGGTGGAATCAGGCCATTCAAACTGTGAAAGAGACCAAAGGATGACAGGTGGCTGTTCCCTCAACCCTGAGCACACAGGCCATTGCAAGACACCAGCTGGAAAGACTCTTGGATCTTTAGCAGCCCTGAAAGTGGCACCTGAAAAACTGTAACGCTAACAGCTGGGCTTACTGCTGGTGTGTATATCCTAAAAAGCAAAATTATGTTTTGTTTTGTTATTCTAATGTAAAGTAATTTTATAGCATTGTGTCAATCAATAAAGTTAGCTGCTGTTGTAATTTCTATAGCTTCAAATGTATCTTCACCAAACAAAGCAATAATGAAAAAAATGTAAAAATTCGGGAACATTCCCTTCCCCCCTTATTTGCCTGTTTTATCAGGTTTACACATATTTATTACACCTCATTAAATAGCATTCTGGATTGATTGCTTTCCTGCCAATAACATGGATTTTTATTTATTTATTCATTAAAATAACACACAAGACAAAGTCAGCCACTAAAAAGACAAGGGTCTGTCTGTAGATCCCATTTTAAAAAAATCTGTCATTCAATAAATTATTTACAAGAATTTAGAGTGCTCTCCGTTTTCAATGAGCAGGTGAACTTTTTGGTGGTCCCTAAGTATCTACCGTAGTTGTCGCGTTTCATTGTAGTGATGGGATTTCCGGATCTTTTTAGAGAACCGGCTCCTTCGGCTCACTAAAAAGAGTCGGCTCTTTTGGCT
>NW_005187404.1:3001119-3008482 GCF_000239375.1 Pundamilia nyererei
AGGCCGGGGTCTTTCTGTGTGGAGTTTGCATGTTCTCCCCGTGTTTGCGTGGGTTCCCTCCGGGTACTCCGGCTTCCTCCCACCGTCCAAAGACATGCAGCTTGTGAGGATATATTCAAATAATTAAAGAAAAATTAATTTACCTGTTGCTACCACACACCCAATCCGATTGTTAGTACTTGCTGGCTTGTGTAGCCACTAGGTAACAAAAGCTCAACACGGCCCCTAGCATCCTGGAGCACTTGTGTTGTGTTTTGGAGTTTTGTATGTGCTTTGTCTCTAGTGGCCACTTTAGATATACTTTTATTTATTCACTCCACACAAAATGTAATAAATAAATTATAAAATACAAAAAACAACTATTTACATTTCATACATTTAAACTTTTAAGTAGTTAAATTTTCAGCTTTTTCCTTTTAAACAAATTTAAAGTGAAACAACACAAAACACTGCAAACCACAACACAATAGAATATGGGGGGGGGGGAGAACGCCCAGACCTTTAATTAAGGGAAAGGTTGTCACTGAGAAATATTAATGTCACACTCAACTGACTGCGTTTTATCTTCCCATTGCACTGATGGGTGGACATTTCTTAGGTGCCTGTGCATGTTGTTTTTGGAGCCGGCTCTATATTATATCCTTTTCTTGCAGACTCTACACTCTGCCTTTGTGTTGTCAATAAGACTGAAATGGTTCCAGACTTTGCTTCTTTTCTTGGTGTTACTCATTTTCTTTACTGTACCTTTCCAGTATGACGGTGTTGTCTCTTGTTGTTGCTCCCGGCTGCCTTTTTTTCCCTCTCCCTCCTGCTCTTGTTGTGTGCTACTGCTGTTGCAAGTGTAACTACCACCCGCCCCCTCAGCTCAGGGGGGAGGGACGCAAACGCAAGGCTCTGTTTGCCGTCTCTGCTCAGTGCAAACACAAGGGTGACTTGCAGCGTGAAGCAAAAAAAGTGAAAGAGAGGGCAGGAGAAAGAAAAATAAAACCCCACGGCTCGCAACGTTCACTTCAAAGAACCGGCTCTAAGAGCCATTTCGTTCGCGACCGACCCATCACCATTTCATTGGACTTTTCGGACTCGGACGCTCACTTCTCATGGGAATAAGAAGCTTTATTTTGTAGCGCGATCAGAAAAAATACTTGAATTACCCATAGCGAATTCATTAGTTTTTAACAATTAATTCCGGAAGTACGAATGCTGGCGGTATCATTCAATTCTTCACAGGTTTCACGAAACTACGTTAAGCTAGCAATATCCTTAGTTGAGAAGACTCGTCTGTCAGGCTCCATGCTGGAAGGAGACTCGGAAGACTAAATTGTGGAAATATGGCTTTTAAAAGGCGTTAACACAATAAGGTTCAGCGTGCTGTCATTAATGTATTGTTGATACCAATGGAAAGCTCAGTGATTGGTCTTCGTCTATCCTTGAAGCAACGATATTTTCTTCTACTTTGCGTCGCTGCCGCGGGAATAATTATGTATCGCTTTACAAGGTAAGGCAAACACTGATACAGCGCTGTTTTTACCGGTCACTAACTTTTACTAAGAGTTATGTGCGTGAAGACATCTCGCACACTGATACGTGAAATGTTTACAGTTTGTGATTGTTAAGCTCCACGAATCGTGCTTGGAGCTACTGGTCCGTATTCAACTCAGCTACACAGCGACTGACCAGGGCACCTGTGAACGCGTATCTGGCTCACCTGTTAGACTCTACGTGTCTACGTAACAGCTACTTGTCTTTCACTGGCCCACTTTTCCCACACACATTTTATACTCAAGCCTAGTCCTGGAGAATTAAAAAAACAAAACAAAACGCTGGAGATTTACATTAAAATTATTATTCTTAGACTGTAGTATGTGAAAAAAAACGGATAAGGTAAAACTTGTGTGATGTTATTCAGCTGAAATATATTCAGCTTTTTTCAGTAAGGTTGGGATGCTATGTAAAATGTAAATTAGGCATGTAACTGCTGCTTAGATAACCCTGTAACAGGCCAGTAGAAATAGTAGGTATGAAAAGTGACGATAAGAACATCACAGAGAGGCTAAGTTCACCACTCTCTGAAAGGTTATGAGAGAAAATAGTTTAATAGCTGAAGAATAGCATTTGTCCGTCTAGATTTCCAATATGAGCATGCGGGGATTTCATCATCTGAGCATCACTAAAAGATTAAACACAATAAGGAGAAATAGCTACATGTAAGAGGAAATGCAGATAACCAGTGCTGAATGGACGTGATCTCTGGGCATTCAGGCAACACTGCATAAAAAACTTAACTCAGAAACAGAGAAACACTGTTTATCATTGCATGTGCAAATGGAAGATAAACATGAACAAAAACACCTCCAGAAACCTTAAGATGTCCTCTGGGCCAGAGCTCAATTCAGATGGACTGAGGTGAAAACATGTGCTGACTGTTTAAATTCTTTTTAGATAACATAGACACTTTCCTCTGCAATAAAAAGAAGAGGTACTGTCCAACTTGTTTGAAACCAGTTTAAAAACAAGCTTTCACAATCTTACACAAACCATAGGTAACCTGCACACTTGCAAAGGCACCGGTAACCAAGTGATAATCTGCCATTCAAATCAACATATTCGTTTGGGAAAGCCTCCACGAGGACAATGCCACATTTTGTCAAGTCAAGTCAAAGTTTATTTCTGTAGCCTCTGCTTTTAAGCCTGGATCTAGAAATGTCCTAGAGCAGATGGTTCTAGACCTCAGTGCTCTGTTAGGGTTTTAAAAGTTATGTTAAGTAAAGGCATCAAACCACTGAGACGCTTAAAAACAAGTATAAAATTTTAAACTGGATCCTGAAAGCGACTGCACGCCAGTGTAAAGGACACCAGTACAGGTGTAATGTCATCACATTACATTTTGATTGCATTTTGAACGACTTGAAGATGACGAAATAAGATTAGAGCCAACATATAAAGAGTTACAATAATCGAGACAAGAGGTAATAAACTGGTAAATTACACAATCAAAGTCAGGTGGCGTGAGGTAGGCCTTCACCTGATTGAACGAAGCATGTCTTAACAAAACAGCTAATTAGTTTATCAAATGTTAATGCACAGTCAAGAATCACACCAAGGTTCATTGCAACCAGATGACAGAAAGAGGCTAAGAGTCCAGTGGTGCTGTCTTACCCGTCTAATGCGTTTGGGTTGCCCAAGTAGAATCATTTCTGTTTTGCTTTTGTTCAAATGGAGGAATTTTGTATAATTTTGTATTTGACATTTTGGCCGTATTACAGCAGCATGATTCTGCGGGGAAATATCCACTAAACACATTAAAAATATAACGAATTTAAAAGTATAACAAATTAGCTCTGAAGCAGCTGAAGTTATATAGTAACCAAGACCTTCAAGACCTGCAAAAACAAAATGTTTGCAGACATTTACTAAATTACTAAAAGAAATTATGATGATGTAACACTGATGCAACCCTCCCCTCCTCCCACCCAAACATAGTACAATGTTGCCGTTGTACTATTTTTTAAAATTAATATAGGTTTTAAATAGTGTAAAAACAAGGGTGACGCAGTAAAACATGAGAGAACTGGTTCGTGAACCTAGTAGTGATCAGAACTCAAAATCAAACTCAAGATAATCAGCCATAAGCATTTTATTGCAAGCTGACAAAAGACAAAATCTCAGTATTTCAATATAGTGCTTACACTAACCATTGACCCCTAAAGGTGTGGCTTTCCTTTTATGCTCACCACGATAAGATATACAAGCTACCTATTACCTCTGCGCTTCAGTAAGGGAGATTTCCACGAACTTGCAACAGGTTTTAAATATTAGCAGTTTTCCTTTTCTTGTTCAGCGAGTTCTTTCACAGTCTCAAAGTTTTGCCTCTTAGGAACCACCCTGAAACAAGAAGAATGAACCGTGTGGAGGGCCTGAGAGCCAACTCTTCTCAGTTCACTCTGGAGAGAAAACCTTTCCTCATCTTGGGAGGCTCCATTCATTACTTCCGTGTCCCAAGAGCTTACTGGGAGGACCGGCTGCTGAAGATGAAGGCCTGTGGCCTTAATACTCTGACTACGTAAGCTACTACAACTCAAGACTGTCTGAACACATAGGCGGAAAATTCATTGCCCATACTTCTGTAAGGAGTTTGCGGCTGAAATAATGCACATAATAATGCACACGTATGCATTTAAAAAAGTTTAATTTCTTTTTTCAGATATGTTCCTTGGAACCTGCACGAGCCAGAGCGGGGGGTCTTCAAGTTTGAGGATCAGCTAGATTTAGAGTAAGGACTGAAGGCAGGGGAAGGCTTTCAGGGAATTCAGAAGATCGCCTGCAGATGGCACTGTTATATTGCTAAAGACTTGAGTTTGCCAGCCTTGAGTGATTTGAGGTTATAAGAAATGTTTTAAATCAATTAGTGAACTTTGTCTGTCAGTGATTGAGTTATTATTTATAATGTCATTGACCTGTTAAATCTGTTAAGGTTAAGAAAAATATTTTACAGTGAGAAAATATATTATTCATTTAAATACTTTATTGACTTTTATTCATAATAAATGGCCCCCACTGACAGCTCATTTTACATCCGTTCCTTAGAGCCTACCTACGTCTTGCAGCCAGCTTGGGCCTCTGGGTGATTCTGCGACCAGGGCCTTACATCTGTGCTGAGTGGGACTTAGGGGGACTACCCAGGTAAAGATTTTAGATATGCAATCAAGTGTTACTGTATATTTATACATAATTTGTAAGTGCCTTAAAGCATTAGTTACTCTGGAATCTGATGCGTAAAACAGCTAGTAGATTGCTAAGCAGTTTAACTTGATTACAGTGCTGTGCAAAATCATTTCTTTATATTTTGCCTCCAAGGAAGCAGACTTCCTCGTAATATTTAAAATGATCTTAAACAATAGTTCTCCAGACTTTTAGAAGAGCGTTGAGAATTGTTTTAGATTGACATTCACTAATTTTCACTGCAGTTCTTGTACCTGACCATTTTCACAGGAATGTTTTTTGTTTAGTTTTTCTGCTTGTTTAAATGATTCAGTTCAATGATTCAAGCGTAAAAATGCCCATAGCTCAATTGATGGACTAGTGTTGTGTTTACTCATAACAAAGAATTTACCAAAGAACCAATTTTAAATTGTATTTTTAGGCACTTTCACAGGCATGGAATAGTATTTCATTGTGAGTTGTTTTACAGGTGATTTCAAAGAACTATTAGCCTCATTAGAAATGGTCTCAGTGGAACAGTTGCTGACAGGAAGCCATTCGTTAGGAAGGGAAATGTAGAGAAAAAACCGAGGCTAGCCAAATTGCTCAAGAACTGGACTGAAAATCAGTCGGCAAACAGGTCTGATGGCTTGATGAATGCAAGTATGACATTTTTGGTTAAAATGTTATCAATATGTATGAAGGAGGTTGGGAGAAAGGTGCAACAGTGAGTGTCAGCAGTCATCTGCAAAACACAGTGGAGGCTCTGTCATGGTGTAAAGCTGCATTCTTCCAGTAGTAGTGTTTGAGATCTTGACACAAATGAATGAAATTATGCACGGAGAAAAGTACTGTCAGATTTTCATCCACTGTGTAACACCATCTGGACAGTATCTGGTTGCCTGCAGCTTCATTTGTTAGCATGAAAATGATCTCAAACACACTGTTGATCCAGTAAAAGCATAACTTGATGAACAAACACATAGTCGCTGTCAGTCATGGATTGGCCTTCCCTGTAGCCCAGACCTCAATATCTTAACAGAGAACAGAACAACATCTAGAACATCTAAATAAGTGTTTTGGATGTCCTTCAAGAAGCATGAAGAACTACTCCTGAAGACTTTCCTTTTATGTTTGTAGATGTTTAAATTAAATGCTGCAGCCATTTTTCATTTTCCCAACAAAACAAACTCTTGCACAGTACTTTATAACTTCTATTATCAAGCGGTTCCTTTGCAGAGGGCAAAATTTGTTTAGTAAATATAAGAACTGCCTCATTATTAAGTCATCTGAGTTTTTTTTAAGTGTGCAAGGACAAAAATTTCTTGATTTCTTCTGGAAATTTTTTTTTTTGTTTATTTTGTTTTGTTTTGTTTGTTTGTAAGACCCACCTTACAGGTTTGCACCTGCAGTACAACAGGTCCTCACATAGGCTTATTAAGAATAAACAGCAATATGCAGTACGCCATGTAAGTTTGCCACTGCTGTTACTCGAATGAAAGTCACTGAGGACTACCAGCAGACTTTTAGAGATATATTGGCGACAGCCATAATTAAATCTGACAGGCACATCTCCCTGAAAGATGAATTGATTTACTTCTGTAATCACGATAGATTCAGACAGATAATCAGATAATTGCTGGCAGGAATAAGGTAGTATTTTTAGAGCAGTATTTTCCTTTTGGGAATGTGAGGGTGAGGTAATTATTTGATAATTGTCAAATCTGAGCGAGAGGGACAGAAAAATGCACTAAAGCATGACTTCCTCTGCTTGACGGTAGCCATTCTTAGGTCAGCTTGGTGCAGCTGTCTTTAAAATCGTAAAGTGAAATCGCATCACAACACTTTGCGCTGTGATTTCTTTTCAGCTGGCTGCTAAGGGATCCCCAGATGAAACTGAGAACAACCTACTCTGGATTCACCGATGCAGCCAACTCCTTTTTTGATGAGGTCATAAAGAAAGTCGTCCCACATCAGGTAGTTTTCTATGAGTTTACTGAAAATGTAGAGGTCCTGACCTTTGTAAGTGAAACATGCTTATTAATGTTCCAGTTGCGAGGGGGGCTGAGAAAAATGACTTACACCAAAGTACTATGGTGTAAGAGAAATAACAAACAGATGTCCCATACAAATTTAATAGATTTTCTTTTAAATTCAGTAAGCACACAGTTTAAAAAGCAATCATGACTCCAATGTGATACAACAATTGTAAGATGATGACACTTTTATAACCTCAATCGCTACATCAATATTTTCATTACAACGTCCTGAAATGCCGTGCAGGGCCCGGCTGCCATTAAGAATGTGGTAAACAGTTTTAGCAAGGCTTACAGTGGTTACCAGACACACTTGAGTTGCTTATCTTGTGTTCACAGCCTTATTTTTTTTATCAGCTCCGTGCATCACTGAACACTAAAGCTTTCATATCTCAATATTTTTTTTTTTCCATTTTAACTATGCTGAGGATAGGAACGAGAAAGAACTTGTGTCAAGTCATACTGTATGTCCTAATATATGGCTAATTGCTGCACAGTACTCCAAGGGTGGCCCGATTATAGCAGTTCAAGTGGAGAATGAATATGGCTCCTATGCTACAGATGAAAATTACATGCCCTTCATCAAGGAGGTAAGGAGGTAGTTAATAAAGAACTATCAATAAATAGGT
>NW_005187404.1:3008502-3062285 GCF_000239375.1 Pundamilia nyererei
TATATATATATATATTCAAAAATATAATATATAATTTTGGTTTTGTTTAGTTTCCTCTATAATACCCCCACCCTCCGATCTTTACAGGCGCTATTGTCAAGGGGTATCACAGAGCTGCTGCTGACCTCAGACAACAAGGACGGGCTGAAGCTTGGAGGAGTGAAAGGAGGTATTGTCAGATTGGCTGGCAGACAAACAAGCTGCTGTATGCACAAATGGCCAATCAATCACACACACATTCTACAATATGTTGGCTGGCATGTCTCATTTTTATGCACAACGGCAAAAACGTCGGAAATAAGTGCACGCCAGTGTTGCACAACTACAATGCAGAACCAAATCTTAGTGTCATACCAGAAATGTTTTTGAATTCACATTAATTAGTAACCATTATGTACTGTTGGTTTTTACTGCAGTGCTAAAGCATTTTGATTGATACTTGGTATTACTGATATATTCCGATGTGTAGTATTCATATAATTAGAAACCAGCATCCACCATCACTTAAAATATTTAAATGTATTTCTAATAATTTTTCAAAAAGTACTGTGCAAAAGTCTCAAGCTACCTCTCATTTCTTTCTATTTTGTTAGCAAAATGGGAAAAACAGTTTAAACTATGTGCAAGCATCACTGGAAATACAAAATAAAGGCTAACACAGAGTTTCAGTTTGTGGCCACCTTCTTTTTTCAACACTGACGCTCATAGACTCCTGTAAACAAGCTTTTTTGAAGTAGTCTTCAGGAATAATTCTCCAGATTTCTTGAAGGACATTCAAAGCTCTTCTTTGAATGTTGGCTGCCTTTTGTTCTGTTCTCTGTCAAGATGATCTCACACTGCTTCAATAATGTTGAGCTTGCGGCTTTTGGGAGGTTTGTCCATGACTGATAGGGTAATTGTTGTCGTGTAATATGGCAGAGCTCAGCCTTTTCTCCCTGTTTCTCATCCTTGCAAATGGTTTCTTGACAGTCACCCTTTCACTGAGACCATTTCTGATCACGTTTTGGTGAACAGTAGATTGATCCCCTGAGAGGTCAGCTGCATCTCGCAGGTTATGAGCTTTGAAGTGAGACAACTTTCTAAAGGATACTGTTAATCTGCTAAATGGACAGGTTCTTCTATAGCAGTTTTCTACTCTACTCAAGCACTCGGGGAACTTTATGCAACGTGCCTCTTTTACCTATCATACAAACGTTTATTTCCCCCGCTACACCCAAGTGCTTTCTGTCTAACTTTCTATCCAGGAATACTTTGGCATGCAAACTGCAGCAGCCAGGGATCAAACCACTAACCTTCTAATTAATGGATGACGTGCTCTACCGCTGGAGCTACACTCGATTTAAGATTATCTACAGCTGCAGATAATTCACTTGTCCAGTTTCCTCAAAATTGTTTGCTGAGATATGACAAATTCTTGGCTGTTTGTTCTTTGGGAATCACACTGTTAGAGCAGAAATACTGTTTTATGCCTTTCAGACTGTTATCTTTGGCAGTTTTCAGAGATTCAGCTAAATAAATTGGAACAAATTATGTGTTTCTACAACAGACTGCTGGTAACAAATTGCCTAAAGATACAATTTAAAATGTTCTCTTTGCTAAGTATTCTGTTACATGTATACACATCTCCCTTGAGTTAGGTGCCTTTTTTATGCTTGAGTGATTCCAATTAGTGCTAAGTGCTAAGCTCAAGACTTTTGCGCAGTATTGTATGTTCACAGTCTTTTATCAGAACAATTTCCTGCCTTTCCTGTCTTTACCAACTAAAGGATAATTTAGTTTCATTCAGATACTACCAATTCATGGTTGAATGACTAATACCTCTCTGAAGAGTGGTTTAATATTTTGCCTTATTTAACGTAATATGTGTCCTTTTTTTTGTTTGCAGCTCTGGAAACCATCAATTTTCAAAAACTGGACCCAGATGAAATCAAGTATCTGGAACAAATACAAGCAAGTCTTTCTTGCCACTAAATTAGTTAAATTCATGTTGATAGATTTTGGAGTTTTCTGATATAATCAGACTCATCACCACACTTAGTGCTCTCTGCAAGAATTAGACAATCCTGGTAAAACAAACTGAAACTGTTTTCTATGAAAGGGATTTGAAAGGTTCAAACTATCAGTTGCTTTACTGGTTGAGTAGTTACACTAAAACATGTTTTCTTTACTAGCCTCAGAAACCTAAAATGGTGATGGAGTACTGGTCTGGCTGGTTTGATCTCTGGGGCGGGCTCCACCATGTTTACACTGCTGAAGGTAAGACGTGCTTTATTTTTACAAATGTAAAGAACATGTTTTCTTTAAGAGAGATTCGGGATCCATGATGAGCGTGTGGGGTTCGAATGAGCGTAAGTTAGGATTACTGCAGATGGATTCTTTGTTGTGGGTGAAACTTTTTTTTTTTTACAGACGGTCGATAGTGGTGGATAATTTGAGGCAAGAGCAAGACAGGTTTGGTGCTGCAAGCTACTACAAAATCACTGAAAGTAAAACAGGCTGTCTTGAGAGTAAGACAGAGTCACAGTGCCGTAGGGTAAGAGAGGTTTAAGACAAACCTTTTAGCTGAGTATAAAACAGTGTCTATGCCAGAGGAAAGACTGTGTAAGGACAAACTCACTGCCATGGGAGCTGTGTGAGCCTTTCTTCAGGCTGAGTGTAAGACAGTGTCTAACGCCATGTTTCTTCAAAGAAGGTGCTGAGCCCACACAGTGCAGCTGGGGTATACAGCTTAGCATATGGTCATTTCTTACTTGTTTGATGGCTTTGTTAGAGATTTATATAGCTTTAATGCTTGGTTGATTGTAAGCCAAGTATCACAGACCAGAGGCTGTGTACCATGCTCTTAATTGCAGAATTGTTCAAAGATATGCTTCACTGATTTTTATTGAACTGAGGTGGAGGAGTTCCCATCTGTATTTCCTGCAGCCTCACAAAAGATAAACGGATACAAAAACACTGATACAGATCAAGTGTTGTGCACTACATTTCTGTTGGTGGGAAGACATCATCATGGGTTTCCCATAGTGTTGCTATACTGGTTTGTATTTTGCATGAGAAATAACGTGATGCATGTTTCATGCAATATCTGCCTGCTTAAGAGCAAAGGACATTTACTTATTTATTTAATTTTGATTTTATCTTTGTCTTTGCGATTAAAATCTCTTTTCAAATGAGACCTTGCCAAAAATGACAAAATTCCTGTAGAATCTTTTTTATATTTGCAATCTCTGACACTTTTATGTGAAATTATAGCAAACAAGTATAGAAATAGCAATTCACTTATTTAATTTAAATGTAACTTGTACATATTACAATGGTTTATTGTTGCACTTGAATTAAAAAAAATAGAAATAGATTAAATTGCAATGGAGCAAAAGTATATAGTGGCAGAAAAAGTAAATACTAATGGAGTTTTCCTATGTATTTTGGGATAAACAAGTTTGTGCAGTACAGTTTCATAAAGCAATGCAGTTTCTTATTTTCATCATTTCATATCTTATCTTTGTACTGTTTTAAATTAAATAATGGTTTATATTGGTTAAAAAATCATTACATTGTATTATTATTTATATTTTACCCAGGCCTGACTGATATATTAGCTATTTGCTGATATATATACACAAATGTACACAAATATATATGTGTATACATGTATATATGTGTGTATATGTATATATGTGTATGTATGTTTAACAGGGTTGTATAAAACAGCAAATCTTCATGTCTTTTAATCTAAGAATTCTCTCTTTAACTCTACATTGTACCCCACATATCATCTGTATAACATGCTCCATATGTTGCTGCTGTGTGTGTGTGTGTTATTTATAGTCTAATGCACAGTCATGACGTAAATGATAGCACCTATTTCACAATTGTTGAGATTAATGGCAGTCAGACACTCTGGCATCATCATCCTGAGTGCTCTTGGAAACATCTTATTTCTTGAAAAGATTGCAGTGCCTCAAGCCTCCTTTTTGCTCTTGTCATTCCTAGCAGCCATCCGCATCTTAACAAAAAAAATGCTCTGAAAAGGAAAATGGGGAGAAAGAAAAACCCTCACCACGCAGAAACTGTCACAGCAATGAAATGAACACTGAAATATTCAGAGGGGGATTCATGTCCTTGACAGTTCAGTGCTCTGCAGACTGCAGCACACCCAGCAGTTGGTCACAGTGAGTTCTGCCACCATGAAACCAGCCGAGTCCAGCTCTACTGCTCGCCTAGCCCGATTGTTATTCAAAAAGGCTAACGCCTCTTGATTAGAATCATTAAACTCAGTCCAGTTACACTACTAAAATTCAATTTAAATTCTTAATTACCTTCTTAGCCACGTTCATTACAAAATATATTAAGCTTATTTGTGCAAGAAAATAGGCCATTTTTTGGGTGTGAGCATTGCCCCGTAATAAATTATAGTTTCCTGTAATAGGATTTGTGGTTTGTGTTTCAGTTAAAGTGACACTGAGGGCAATAGGGGTATTAAAACAGCCGCTCTAGCTCATTAAATTCGAGTCTGTGTGGATTTGTTTTCCCCCTTTTGTGACTTCAAGTCCTGTTTGTTATTCCCTGATTCACTCATTGGTCATATGGGAAACTTTCAGCGAAATAAAACCTTATTTTGGTTTTCTCGACAGAAATGATACCTGTGGTGACCAAAATCCTTAAGCTGGACATGTCCATCAACCTTTACATGTTCCACGGGGGGACAAATTTTGGCTTCATGAGTGGGGCCTTTGCTGTTGGACTACCGGCACCTGAACCCATGGTAACAAGCTACGGTATGTGGAACGAATCAGTTTGTCTTTCATGAGCTTCTAAAGCACACTGGCCAAGTATTTCCTGACATTTGAATAAACAAACCTCTCTGCTAGAGCTGGGAGGAAAATGAAGTTATACATGGCTGGCTGGTCAGGCTTTAACTTGCCCCTGCCGCAAGGATTCAACACAGGCACATATTCGTAATTAGTGACACTTATCAAAGCCCACGGATTTTGCACAACAATAGGCTAAAATTTGCATGCGTCATGTAGATAATAACTCATTGGAAACATAGTCTCATTCTGTCAGCTTGTTACATTGAAACAAATGGGAGGTTGTTTGGTAGATAAAAAAATATGATAAGGATATTTGAGACGTCTGTAGATGGTGCTATCTCTACTCAGCAGCATCTGACCTGAAACTTATAAATATGCAGAGCACACAGATGAATTCATTACCTAATAAATGCACGGGAATGTAAATTAAAGATGGTACAATGGGTTTTATATCCTCCTCTAGGGTACTTAACATTGTAATGACCTTGTTCTTCAGAAAGGAGGAGAATGCTAAAAAAAACAAGCTCCACAGTAGGCAAGGCCACCTCTGACCTTCAGCAGCCCCTCATACTTGTGTTTATTTCTCCCAATGCCTTTTTACCTTTTTTGCCTCACAAAGCCTCCATTTTCTGTCAAGATAAAGTGCAATATGTCTCGGCCCGCTGCTGCCTCGAGATGTTTGATAGGGGCGCACAGTGAAAGCATCTGCCACAGTAAGAGGCATCTCTGCCTCCCTCTCTGCCTCCCGAGCCTATGTTCTGATAGCGCATTATCTTTCAGATTACGATGCTCCATTATCCGAGGCTGGGGATTACACCAACAAGTACCATCTTCTGAGGAATTTATTCAGCCACTACCACAGTGAGTGTTGTGCGTTGCTGGCGAGACGGGCTCCCAGATCTTCTATCGCTCCTTCTTCCCCTCCTTTTTCTTCCATCGCCCTCTTTAGTAAATTCTCCTTGTAGAACCTGTTCTCTGTTGGCTAAAGCAGGATCACTTTGCATATGATTACAAGCATGGATTACAGATATGTTTTTGTGTGTGTGTCTGAGGGTTTGTGCATGTGTGGCAGAAATGTGTCCAAGTCAATGACCCTCAATTACTGCTCATCTTCAAAATTACATCCTCGGCCTTCTGTCACGTTTATTGGTTAGGCAGTTTTCCCTCTTTGTAAAACAAGGGTTTTGCGGTCGGGTGCAGGAGTCTCAAGTGTTCTGTGGCTATGGCTAGCTTTCGGCAATCTGGGATTGAATCCAGCACAACAAGCTAATAATTTGCTCAACACCGTGGTGATTGAAGATAGTTTGAAAGGCTGCCTGTGCGTGATTCATCCTTATGGTTTGTAGTCTGCTGAGCATGAGCAATGGCCCGGATATGAGAGTCTGAAACTGCTCTGTGTTCTTCTCGGCAGCTGCGAACACATGACCTAATTCCTTAATTAGATCAACTTGATATGTTTTTATTGTTTGGTTGTCATCATGTACGTTGTGTCAGAGCTGTGTCTTTTTCCTGGAGTGTTTTTTTTTTTTTTTTTTTTAGATTTACCTTTGACTGCCCGAACTCTGTCAAGGTTCATGGCTCTTAAAACAAGCCTATGATTTTATATTCTTTGGGCATTTCGTATTATTTCGCTGCTATAAACAACAGAACACACTTACAGAACGGTACATTAAATCACTTAAATTATTGAATTTAAGGCAGGCCTTAAGTCTGTAGTTAGTGTCTGTATGTGTTCTTAGTCATCTTATGTTAGACTTGATCCACCGCTGAGGCAGTGAGAGAGATATTTAGAGGAAAGGTGTTGGCTATTCCAGCTGTTACCACTTGGCCATGTGAAACTTCTTCCACTGTGTGCTTTAACGCCTTTAAAAGTTGTTAGAGGGCATGGGCAACCACTGCTAATCGTTGTAAAGAGACTGTAAACTGGAATGCAAACTGGATGCTGCTGAGGACTTTTTGTGGCTCATCCAAGGAGGCTCAAACAGTTTTTCAGGGACAGCATCTAAAGGCTGGAGAATGAAAGTCTTGTACGAGGTCGTGGTTTAATAATCTAGGAGGATGTCCAGCAACCTTTTCTCTATTTCAGTGTATCATTCACATGCCAGATGTAACAGATCTTCTTTGTATTTGCAGCAGTATTCAAAATTGTTCTTAATAGCTGACAAACTAAAGGAAGAAGCTGAATCCTTGACCACTACAGTGAGAGGGTCCACATATTTGTTAATTTCTTAAGAGAGACTTGAATTTCATTCGTCGCCCGTCTGTATAGAACATGTACAGGCAGGCAAACTCCTTTTATAATTACAAAAGCTCCCTAAAGAATAAAGCTCCTTGTGGTGAATAGAGGATAAGGACAGAGAGCCAAACTGCAGGCTATGCTTATTTTTCCCACCTTGTTTTCACAGCTCAGCCTCTCCCTGAACTGCCCCCTGTTCATGAGCGGAGAGCATACCAGCCCGCTGTCATCCAGCAGCACATCTCTCTGTGGGACAGTCTGCGCTTCACTGACAAGGTAAGCTACAGCCGCAGTGCGAGTGCCAAAATATGGGGAACGCATTAATAAACAATAACAGCGTCTCACGAAGCAACGCTCATCTGCACGGTGTAGCAAAGCTGCAAGGTTGTTTACAGAGAGAATACATAAGAAATGCAACCAAGCTCACAGACAATTTACTGTTAGCCTTTGGTTGTTACCTTTGTTAACTTTTGGAGCCACTTTTCTAGCTTTTCTAACTCCTAATGATAATAATAAAAAGATTAATGATAAGGAACTTTAGCTGTAGTTTGTCAAATTAATCATCTGTGCTCTTTGGGGTTTGTTTATATGCATCTTTAGTTGAGCATTTTTTTGTGTCTCATTTTTTAAATGATCCAAAAACAAAGCATTATCACACAAGGCACGTGTCCCGGCTAATTTTAAATGATTCTGGTGAATTGCTATTGTGAGAAGTCTGAACGAGAAAATGAACAACAGCGCTCGGAGCAAGACATTTTCTCCTAACTACACCGGCGGCCTGCTCGGGGAGCAGCAGAAATCAGCCGTGTGCAGCTTCATGACTGTTGTGGAAATAAAAGCCCGAATGCGACACACACGCACAAAAAAAACAAATGTCCCTTTGCTAAAGAGGAGGAAGAAGAAAACAATTAAGGTTAAACACCAACCAACCTTTTAAGGTGGTGTTGTCATTTCTGCTTATTTTCATGTCTACCAGTCTAATTTAGCCATTTACGCCTTGTTCTTCAATGGCATTTATATTCAGAGCAGATGTAGCAGGTCTGGCAGTTGCTTACAACATTAATTATTCACTCCCCATCGCAATAATTTGCTTTCCTGTGAGACGGCAATTACTGTGCCCCTGTCCAGCCGCACACCCTTGTTTAAAAAGCATGTTTTCTCTCCAGCCGCTCCAGAGCTGCTGAGTGGGTTGTCTGAGCTTGATATTGTATCTGTGCATTTGGAGGTATGTGGTTAATCGTGTCATAGCAGGGAGTGGTTATTGTCTCGTGAAAGGTAGATAATGCGCCTCCCAAGGGTAGGAGATTGTTGCCGAATAAAAGAGCAGCAGATAGGAAAGCGCCAATGTTAATGGTAAACACTAACATCAGGTCATATTGCAAGTGGAAGACTTATCAGATCTGTATTGAGAGAGGTTATCTTGTATTTTATTCATTCATATTTTTAAAAATCCGAATTTCACACACAAACTGTATATATATGTATTTATGCTGTGTGTTAAAATACCTGTCTTATGCATATCTTGTAGCCTTTCAAGTCGGAGAGGCCGGTGAACATGGAGAATCTCCCCGTGAACAATAACAATGGTCAGTCATATGGCTACACGCTCTATGAGACCACCATCACCAGTGGCGGAGCTCTCAAGTCGCAGAACAATGTCAGAGACAGAGCTCTGGTAAGGACAGGAAGACAGACACACACACAGTCCATCCACAGTCTTTGTGACAACATTTGGACCTAGAAAGCTGCGATTTCCTTGTTAGAAATCACACCCATGATCAGCGTACTTGTGGATTACAAGTCAAGGCTGCGACCATTTGGTCTGGTATTAGTGGGCAGTTCTCAGGAAAGATTGAATGCAGTGAAAGACAAATACATCTATGTTCAACTTTCCTTCTTTTCCCCAGGTTTTTGTGGATAAACATTTTGTAGGCGTTTTGGACTATACGGTGCAAGAACTTGCTGTACCTGATGGGAAGGTAACTTTTGAGTCTGTCTGTCCTTCTCTGTGAAAATGTGACACAGTTGGCTGTTTGAAAAGAATAAAGTTGTAAATATTTAACAGAATGCTGCATCTGAAAGCTTCAGGGGATGCTGCCGGGTGTTTTTTTTGGCAGCTGGGTCCCAGTATTAAGCCAACAGCAAATTTTCAAACAACTGTTTATCCTAACAAATGAGAAAGTCACCTTGAGCCTTACAGAAAACAGTAGACACACATCAGCCTTGATGAGTTGCTAAAATCAAAACAACTGAATGGATTTTTTTGTGTGCTAATGCTGCTGTTCTTCTATTAATGCCCTTTAATGTTTTATGTATTTTCCCACTGAAGGGAAAAAGAACTCTGGGCTTACTGGTGGAGAACTGTGGAAGAGTGAATTATGGAAAAACCCTGGATGAACAGCGCAAAGGTGCAAGCAGTTTAACAAACAGATGGCTTTGCAGACATTCCAGTCAGACGAGTCTTGCCTTGAAATCTTTTCCTTTTATTTGAGAGCCTTAGAGAAACTCATTAACATTGTTTTAAGATCCATAAAGAAACTGAAGCAGCTTTGACTCACCTTTCAGGTCTTGTTGGCGATATTCTGCTAAACGAGCACACCCTCCGAGACTTCAATATTCACAGTCTGGATATGAAGCCTGCCTTTGTAAACAGGTTTGTATGTGTCAGTTATTATTCAGTTTCCCCACCAACGTTTGTGTTTCCCCGTCTTTAAACTTGCCTTTTCTTATCCAATCCATTTAGTAATAATCCTGCTTATCACCATCCTGATAGTGGGAAGATGATGCCAGAATGCAAAACAAAAAAACCATCAAAAACATCTTCAGTTAAAAGCATTAAGGGCCAGATTTACTAAATGGGGCAAAAATAAAGTGTGAGCATAATCCCCAAATAACGCTGACAGGCGGGGTTAGTTTTACAAGTGATGTACAAAAGTTGTGCTGTTTTCTAAACACAGTCACTTGATTTCAATAAGACATGTTAAATCTGCCAATAACTGCAAGGGATGGGTTTGAGAGATGGATTTGTTTAGTAAAAACAACAGGTTTGCAGACTTAATGGCACACTGAGCACTGTGAAAACTACTTGCACTTTCCATGGTCCTGAAATGATAAGTTCAAAATTCTACGGTTAAATTGTAGGGTTCAAAGTCAACATTGTCATCCCTCTGTTCTCGCCGTTCTGCCGTACTTTCCTGTTGGAACCAGTTGCAGGTTGTGAGATAGCACTCGCAATATGTTGAAAAGAATCTGCTGGCAAAAACTGGAAGTTTGGTTGTCACTGGTATCTTGTGACTCCTTCAGGTTGGAGGTTCCAGGTCATCTCTGAGTTCATTGAGCAAACTTTGTAAATGATATGTTTTTAATCACATCTTTGTCCGATGTTCCAAATAAATTGGCACGAGTGGAGAAGCGTCTCTCTCTTCTAGCACGGACCCTTACACCTCTGAGGTGGCTCCTAAGTGCAGCAATAATTGGCACCATTTCAGGACCAAAGAATAAGACATTCTTTTTTTGGAGTTAAGTATCGCCACGCTTTGCAGTAAATTGTGTTTAGGAAATGTTAGTAAATATATTTGCACACTTGATTTCAATATTTCCCTCCCTATATTTTGCACACCGAGAAAAGAACTGGCAGAAATGCATAACCAAGAGGGTCAGTCACAAAAATGAGTTCCCACCTCACTCTGCTCTCTTTAAACATCAACTGTACTTTTTTATACTTTAACCCAATATGTGGTGGTCCAATGAGTTAGTAGCACTTAGTGGCTCTAAAGGCAAGTCAATATATAAAATGCCAATTCCATGCCCAAGGACAACCATGTCATAGATAAGTGTTGAACACACAACAAAATGTCATTAAAAACATACAGTACTATGTAAAAGTCTTGCACCAACCCTGATTTCTTTATATTTTGTTAGAAGTTTGTTAGACGCTTAAAAGTCAATATTTGGTATGACTACCTTTATTCTTTGACACAGCCTGAACTCTCTTAGACAAGTTTTTCTATAGATTCTTTAAGTAGTCTTCAAGAATAGTTCTCCAGGCTTCTTGCATAAGCATAAGCTTTATCTGGATAAATTAGCAGACCTGCTGAATGAGCATAAATATGTTCTGTTAAAGAATAAACTGAGCTGGGTGATAATTTATCCCCTTCATACCCGTGTCCTGAGTGTCCTTCCTTTTCATCCTAGGCCTTACAAGAGCTCCAAAACATCAAAATTACTGCAAAGACAAAGAGGCACTGAGGGTAGAAATGGACTAGCATGGATAAACAGAGCAGGCATTGAATACTGCAGTATGTTTGCTGTTTTTCTGGAAATGTTCTTTGAGGCTTTTACCTTCAAGGGCAGGCCACACAAATGCAAGAACTGAACATAGCTCTGCAGTGGAAACTGATCTGTGTTATTTTCAGAGAGTTCAGCTTGCAGTTTTTTGATGCTATGACCTACCTACCTTGAATGTGCCATCAATGCCATTATGGTCATCGGGTCTGGTGGTTTCTATACATGGAAGCACAACACTACAGTCAAACATTAAAAGGCCATTTTGCAGGAGGTGGCACTCTGCATGGACCAAATGCTTTCCCCTCACGATTGCATTATTAGAATCCCCTCTCATATTGCCATATTTGTGCTCCACATTTGTACCCCACACTGCAATTTATTTATTTCGTTTTTCTCATTGCTAATGAACACTAGGGTTACTCTGTCAGCCTGTTAGAGGTCTTTATTTTTTCCTAGTAACATTTTAATTGCAAATCTAGTGTATTTCTCGCTGTATAGCTTCAAAATAAAATTTCTTACCTCAGCACCGCGCTGAAAATGTCAAGTCCTAAAGCATTGTACCAATGAAAGCTGCAGATTCCTACCCGGAGAAGAAATTCTGATCTTATATCACTGTAACCTTTTGAATTCACTTACTTGTTAAAAAAGTGAAGTGTGTAAATACATCTGCATATTCCACTGCTAGCAAAATAAATGTTGTATGAAGGACGTGATATGCTGCTGGCGGACAAACAGGCTGCTAAAAGTGATTTTTTTTAGTCAGATTTATATCACATAACTCACATTTGTACTTTTTATTCATTCTTCACAGACTGGAGAGTGCAGGTCACTGGATGTCCATGCGCCATCAGCCCTCCTTCCCAGGGTTTTTCCACAGCAGACTCTATGTGAACGGCTCACCTCAAGACACCTTCATCAAACTCCCTGTGAGTGATTCAGTTGATTGCACCATTGTACAAAATGGGAAAACATCATTAGAAATGATATCCTCACTAACTTCACAGATTTGAGTGGTGTTTGGTTTTTTTTGACACAAATTCAAATTTAAAAGTATTTTTTCTTGATGTTTATTTTGCATGAATTTCGAGTTTTGATGCTTCTAGATGACAGAAACACAGAAGTTTCACATAAACAATCTAAAGCTGTCGTCACCGTGTTATCAGGGGGATCTCTCCTCTAATCTGTTACGAATTCTGACATCAAGCTAGAAATTCAGTTTAGAGCAGACATCTGTTAGGAGATCAGCTTTTCACTGAATTTCATTTTGGGGAGTGATAATCGACTTTGACTTTTGGTTTTCTAATTACTGTCATGAATGTTGATTTAACGAATTAGTCTTTATTTCATAGTTAATACACATCTGTAAAACATGCTCAGATAAATGGCTTGATTGCATGCTGACTCGTTTATAATTCAGTGGGCAAATTTACACAATGATATTATTCTTTCGCTCTGCTAGTGAGATCGGACAATTTCTAAAGAGGTTTTTAGGAGAAAAGGATGTTCAGTAAGGCATGAGTAAGTCCACCTACTATTGGTAGTCGGGAACATGTTTTTTTTCTTTTAATATTTTAATATCGTTACGCACTGTAATGGGGAACTGGTTGTGTTCACAGGGTTGGAGCAAAGGTGTTGTGTTCATCAATGGCAAGAATCTGGGACGTTACTGGTCCACTGGTCCTCAGCAAACTCTCTATGTCCCAGGACCCTGGCTTCACAGGGGTGACAACCAGGTACTGTGTCTTCTCCAGAAACACATGTGCTTACCGTTTAGAAAATCTGTTTAAAGTCTGTTTTACACACTTTAGCTAGAGTCAAGAGACCTAGTGAAGACGACCTGGTGCAGTTGAAACTGAGTCAGAATGAGGGAAAAATGTGATTTAAGTGACTTCATGGTTGTTGGTGCCAGACAGGCTGATCTGAATTTTTATCAGAAACCGCTTATACTGTGATCTTTCCACACAAACATCTGTAGGGTTTACAGCGAATGGTCTGAAAATAAGATCAATTATACAGTGAGCAGTAGTTTTCTTTTCTGATGCAGGACATCAGAGGACATCAGAGGAGAATCGCTAAACTCGAATAACCACTCATAACAATTGAGGCGTGCAGAAGAGCATCTCTGAAAGGACAGTTCATCATTTATTGAAGCTGATCGGTTAAAGCACCAAATGACCACACCGGCTCCCACTCTTGTTAGCTGAGAGCAAGAAACAAGGGCTACAGTTTGTACAGATGCAACAAAATTGAAAAGTAGAAGAAGATTAGAAAAATGTTTTCTGCTCTGCCAAGTCCTGGTTTCTGCCACAGCATTCATGGCAGGGTCAGAACTTTAAGACTCACTGTCTTGTATCAGTGGTGGTATCAATTTGCTGGTGGTGGCGTCATGGTGTGGGGGATATTTTTACAGTGAGCATTGTTTAAATGCCACAGCCCTACCTGAGTATTGTTGCCATCCTATTATTACCACAGTGAACCCATCCTTTGGTGCCTGCTTCCAACAGGATTACACACCATCTCAAAAAACTCAGGTAATCTCAGACTGGTTTCTTTAATGTGACAATGAGTTTATTGTTCTCAACTGGGCTCCACGGTAACCAGATCTTAGTCCAGTAGAGCATCTTTGGGATGTGTTTATTGACATCATGAAGATTTAGCTGACAAATCTGCAGCACATCATCCTATCATGTCAGCATGGACCAACATCAATCAGGAATGTTTCCATCACTATCTTGAATCTGTGCCATGAATAATTCAGGCCGTTTTGAAGGCAAAGGGGGTCCAACCTGATACTAGCAAGTCGTCCATAACATAGTGGCCAGTGAATGTGTGCGTACAAAACTATCTGTGTATTTATTTAGTTCTATGCAGATTTTTTCCCTTCTCTACAACATTTTTTCGATTTTTCTCCACTATTTATAATATAATATAATATGCACATGCTATTTTATATGAGCTCCACTAATATGACAAAACATATTGGCGGTCATACGCTGCAGTTTTCAGTCATCTGTTTTGTTCAACTCTGCAACTTTATTTCTGCTCTTTCTCCCTATTTTCTCCTCTCTTAGTGTGCGTATGTTGACATTAGTTCTTAAACACCCACACTTACTGTACTTTCATGACCTCAAATAAGCCGGTATGCAATGTTTTTGACTTGTCATAGGTCATAGTGTTTGAAGAGCAGGAAACAGATGGTAAGATCCAGTTCGCCAGCAGCCCAGACTATGGCATGACTATTGATGTCCAGTGAGGAGAACAAGAGGGAAGGGTGGATTAAGAGAGGAAGAGGGAGGAGGATGGGAGGATAGCGTGGGAGGACACGACCGCTGTAAGCTGCACTGACGCCTTTCTGCAACTCAAAAACACTCAAGACTTACACGTCAGTGAGCACGACATCAGAAATGCAGCTGTGTAACCAACTTCCTCACAGCAGTTTCTCATTGCTGTGTGTTTGCAGCTTTGTTTTTAATTTATTTTCTTAACAGATTTAACCTTAAACCCTGAAACGTAATTGGAGATCAAGAAACGGAAGGAGAGTGAACTTGATTATAATAAATGTTCTTCCTCTGAAAGACTTAATTTATTGCTTGCATCCAGACTGTATAACAACAATGTGTGAATAAAGAGTTGTTTGACCTCTCTGCCACTAACCAAGGCCGAGGAAACCTTTAAATTGTTTTATTTATTTATTGACTCTGTTTGCTTTTCAAATATACCTTCTGATGGTATGTTGTGTGCTTCTGTGGATAGGTCATGCACACAAAGTGTCTCTGAAAATCTCTTTTCCTTTTTATGAAAACCTGTCATGTGTCTGGTCATCATCAGGGATTTTCTTTGAAGACATACTGCAGGAAAGCAATGCTTTCTAGATCGATTAGAGGTGGGTGGATCGATCAAAATATTGATCGTTTTGGTAGTGCTGATATTGGTATTGGATCGATACTTAGTCTCTGTCCTCAAAGCTCAGTATGAGCCCACTAACTTGTGTTAAATTAATAATTTTTTCAGGGGAAATAAAAAAACATATACCTCAAACGTGCACTATGAAAAATGTCTCAATCTTCATTTGAACTAGGTAACCTGATGCATTAAGTCCAACACTTGATCTAATCAATGGATTTACAAACAGCTGGAAACACAAGCAAGATGTATGTAGACATAAAGTTTGGCAAAAACCATTTTATATAGTAGCACAAAAAATGCACTGGTTACAACAACAATAGCATGAAAGCAAAACTTTTATCCAGACTTTGAGCCCTAAACGTCTTCACTCTGAGGGGGAAATTACATGCAGTACAACAGACAGTACAGAGGCATCCACTGGACACAATACACAGAGCCAGGTGAGGTTGTTCTCAGTGATTTATTTATCTGGATTCAACTAACATCTTTCTCTGAGACAGAATTGCTGTGGCAAATAAACAACCTTAAGAGTCACATGCATAAAATGTGAATCGCATGAGGCTGAAAGATGACGGTGGAGATGATGAAAAGGGAGGACTTTGTGTCTGTGTGTGTGCATGCGTGTGTGTAAAGTGTATTGTGCCTTTTAAACGCCCTCAGAGGGGTTATGTTCTTTAAATGACTTTCAGTGTTGATGTTGCTGCACATTGCAGGACGGTTACTTTATAACAGACTAATGCTGTATCACATACTGCTTGATGCGTCATCAGCTGGGATCAGATGAAGGGCAAAGTTGAAACAGCATCACTCTGACGTTGAAGCCTTTTTAAACCAGGGATGTCAAATTCATTTCACATCGTGGGCCGCAAAGAAGCTACTTTGATCTTAAATGGGCTGGAGCAGTGAAATGACATGCTAAATATTAATAATTACTGGAAAAGTTCTGACAATTCATAGCCCAGACTGGCCTGTAATTATAAAATATAAAGTTTTAATTCAAAACATATTTTATTAAATGACAAATTTATATAGTAGATACTGAGAAAATGGGAAATTTCTGTCAATGAATTGTTTATTTATTACTTAATAACTTTAGCATACTACAAATGGGGGGGTCTTCATTAACAGGAAAAGCCACAAAACCTATGAAAATCTATACAGTCATTCACATTTTCCAGACTGGAGTCTTTGCAGGTCAATTCTGGTCCCTGGGCCTTATATTTGACACCCCTGATTTAAACTGACCTGACATCGCAGCATCATTGTTCTGAACTCACCACTGCCGCGTCTGTACCCCACATCGCATTTGTTCGCCTGCACAAACGCAGCATTTGGAACATTTTGTTTCACTCGTAAAAAGCAAACTTTTCAGATGGATTCTGTCATTGACTTTTAACACATCTCAAGTAGAGCTCAGCCAGCAGCAGTGCTACGGTCCTCCTGGCACCTTCAACCTGTTATTGATCTGTGTAATCGTCCCTGTGTACAGTGTAGTGTATGTGTGCATGCTGTTTACTGGAAAATACAGATTAAAGGGCAAAACCCTGGCATGACTGAATTGCACATCCAAGCTTGAAATAAATATATAAATAAATATATTAAATTTGATTTGGAATAAATAATGGGAGGATAGCGATCTCTCCGTGGCTGCGGTGTAATATCATGCAGTCAGTGGAAACGGCCTGTGTTATTTTAGAGATACCAAACAGCCTTTGTCTGCGTATCTTATCGCATCCAAAGTGAAATCTGCAATAACACGGGTTCTGCGGCGTGTACGTGTTCATGGGGGCAGTAGGGTGTTTTGAGTTGGCTGTGTGTGCTGGGTTATGGAGGATGGTCTGGGTGTTTTGTTTCGTTTTTCTTTTTTTCTTTTTAGGAGGTGGGGAGAGGACATAGATAATCTAGCAACAGCACAGAGGCTCAGTTCTTTCTTGAATTATCTCCAGCTACTTCTGCTGGCCAGCGTCAGATAAGAGAGCCACCGCTGTGTCTAAGATGGATGATTTATCAAGCAGAGGAGAGACTCTATTATACGAGATGCAGAATAACTTTCAGCAGCGCAGCGTCGTACCTACTGATGTCTAATGTTCAGAGGAGCAGAGACTCCATTTCTTGACATCCATGGATGCTAACACACAAAGAAAACATCACCTCACTGCCAGATCTTTAGCAAAAATAACACTGATTTTCATTGTGCTTTTCTTCTTGTAGCCCACTGTTACTTTAGGCTTGGGTTTAATATTTGATTTCATATGTGGAGGCCATAACTAATAATAATAATTCTCTATGTTTTGGGGTTGGGGGGGTTATTTAGCACTAACAGGAAGTGACAGGCTTTGTGAAAACCGGCTGTGTAGGCTCTGATGCCGCTTCATCCTTCTTCTTTTTTTTGGGGGGGGGGGCTATACACAGCAGACTTATGAGGTCCGGGGCAGATGTGCGTGTGCTTGTGCACAGATAAAGGGAAATATTAAATCATTGAGTTTTTCTGCATTGCAAAAAACTCACAAAGTTACAGCAGATGAAGTCAAGGGTAGATTTGGAGGGGGGTGTCAGGGCAGCGGTTGTGAATCTGCCACGTTAATGATGCTGATGTGCTATTACTCTTTCCATGTGTTGAACCCATTGTGAACCTGTGCCTTGTTGTGTGTCGTTCTAAGGAATTTACCAGGGAAAGGGACTCTTTCTTCTTCTTCTTTACATAGAAATACAGTAATTACAATGCATCTGTCAAACCCCTCCTCTGACTCTTCTCATATTCAATTAGTATTTATACATGTCGTCACAGAGGAACATTTGTGTGTTTTTAAGTGCTAGGGAGAGTGTTAGGTTTCTGATGCTTACTTGTACAGTTCAGCTTCGAAGCACAGAGGGGTACGTGTGCAACAGCAGTCTGTCTTCAAGTGTACGAGTTATGATGGATGACTATAAAATGGACAGAGTAAATGTAGGCAAGAGTCAGTAGTATTGAACTAGCAAGTCAAGTGCATGTGAAACGCCTAAACCAGTTAAATGAACTTAAAGCAAACCGAAATGAAGAAGTTTCCTTCCCTGTCTATGTTTGCGTTCGCTCAAAAAGGAAAAATCCACATCAGACGTCTTTCTCCTCGGAGTGGTGTTTTTTTCTTGTGTGTGGTTTTTTTATCCAGGCGGATGATGTGGGCCGTGTCCTTAAATCCATGAGGAATTTCTCAGGGGGGGATACGATGTGCAGATCCAGCCCCATTTGTCTTTTATTTCCTCTTTTTTTGTTCTTTTAAATTTGAGGTGGATATTTCTTAAAACACTTGTTTGGCTGAATCCGCTGTCTGTATGCTTTTTTTTCCTTCTTCGTATTGTGCTGTCTCTTTTGTTAGGCTGTCCTTAGCGCGCCATTGTTCACCACCGCCCCCCCTGCCACCCCACCAACCCTGCGAGGCTTCCTTTGCTGTTGTCTCCTCTGCACATCGGTGGCAGACCTGACAAATATCTGCTGCCTTTTTGCTATAATCTGTGCTTTAATACAATACATTATGTACTGTTTTGGTCCATATTTTTTTAAACAAAAAATGTCAGATTGAGTCAAGAGGATTAAGTCCCTCTTTAAATGCCCCCCACCTCCTTTTTTTCCTTTTCCTCGTGATTAAGATGTGAGCACTTATCGAGAAGCTTAGCCGTTTTCTCCCTTCTCAGCTCAGAGGCCAGCCACCTGCAATGGAAAGGATTAAGACGGGTTGAAAAAAGATCACCAAGGTTTAATTTAATCTCAGTAAACCTGTTTATTTCCTTGGCGACATTTAATAATGGACAGCAGCTAATTGGACTTTAATAGAGGGGCACTGAAAATGACTGAATGGCGTATCAGGAAACATTAATGATAAATGCTCCTTTTACAGGCTAACCAGGCGAGATCAGGTGACGCTAACCTCCTAAATTCACCTTATTTGTAAATGAAGCTTGCCAGTGAACAAAAGGTTGAGCTCAGTAACAACTCTTGGCTCAGTAAGCGCAGACTTACTGTGGCGGGAACGCAGTCAGATCTCCACATTGGGGTCTGTGAATCCCTTTTTTCCCTCGTTTACAAGGACGGGTTTCTCTGTTCTCGTGTGCCAAACGAGTATCTGGTGAGAAAAAAAACAGCATGGAGATAAACAAGCAGGAACATTAGTGACATGCCGCTCCCTTAATGCACCCATTCAGTCTGCTCCCCGGTCAGCTCCCACTCCACCTCATCTTCTTCAAAAACATTCAATTTCCCTTATAGCTCCAGCCCCCCCACCTATGTGCAAAGAGCTACTTGAGTGTGAACCCTGCATTAGAAGGGAGTGACAGGAGACCACAGGAGTGCTTTATCTTACAAATATGATGAAGCCCTCTGAGTTTAGCTTGTGTAAAAGAGTTCTCTCCTTGCCATGGGGTTAATGGCTACCACCGAATGACAGCCTAGTTTTAAAAAAATGTTTTCACACCACAGTTTGTGTAAGCTCCTTTGCTTTTGTGGTGCAGCTCTTTGCACACTTCCTCCGGGTGTACTATTGTTGCTATCGAGCCTTTACACTGGCTTGGTTTTGGCCCACAGAGAGCATACAAACATCCAGGAAAAGGACGGCAAAAGAAAAACAGGGAGAGAGAAGAAACTGTAAGTGTCAAGCTCATGTTCTCCCCCCTCCTCTCCTCTCCACTGTGCTGGAACCCTTCCTCCTTTCATCTTGCCGCAGCGCTGGTCATGAATTATGCATTGGGCTCGTGTGAGATACGCCAGGAGTCCACTCCCACTTTGCTCAGGTGTGTGTGTGTCTGTATGTGTGCGCAGGGGGGGGGTTAATTATCAAACCTACATCTGAAGTGGTAGATTATGAGGAAGAGAGATGCCTGAGCACGATTTTCCATCTTTTTCTTTCTCCCGCTAACCCTTTCGCTCCCGCCCTTCAGTCCGTCCCTGCACTCATCTGTAATCAGCGTGACACCCCGACGTCCTCGCTTCTCCATCGACTCCAATTCCGTTCTCTCGGCCCTCCTCTGAATCCCCTCTTTTCATTTGGCCCTCTGAATGGCAGAGAAAAACGGGAGAAAACTGGCCCTTCCTTTCTCTTCTTTCGCTCTCTCTACATGTATCTGTATTTGTGTGTGTGCGTCTATTTGTGCGCGTGTGTGGGGGGGGTTGTGGTGTGGATATTGGCTAGCTCAAGCCCTCTGGCTGACTCCCCATTGCCCTGAGAGAGTGAAGTGACCCAAACCACTGGCCATAAGCAGGAATGGTGGAACGGGTACTGAGAAAAAATTGTGTTGCTGCTGCTGCTGTTAGCCTCAAGCTACTGACTCAAGTGTGTGTGTGGATGTGCAAGAGAGCACGAGGGCAGCCTGGGAAATATAATCAATGATTTCCAACTTTTTTGCAAGAGCCTTAAACTTATAGACACTCTGACCATTAGAAAACCATCAAGTTTTTTCATGAAATACATCACCTTCTGACTCTCAAAGAGGACTAGGATTTTTTTTCTTTTCCCCAGAGAGAGGACTGGGGGTGAGGGCTCAGTCAATTAAGTTTGTTTATTCTAAATCCAAAAGCCAGGAGCCAGTTGGCTTATCTTTAGCTCAAAGGCTGGAAGGAAAGAAACAGCAGCTCTAAAATGTCATATATAAGTAAGCATGTGCACTAAAATGTCAAACTTTTTCTTTAATAATTAATAAGACCTCTCTTATGAAGGAGACTTTCTGTGTTTTGTTGTTACAAACAGATTCTCTGACGATCTCGATTATTTATAGAAAGTCACACTCTCATTGCTAATGCTTTTATTTTTTCTGAATAATCACAACAGTTTGGCTCCAATAGTGTTAAGCAGCAAAAAGAGAGGGAAAAAAATGACTATTACATAACTTGTGAAAACTAATAATAATTCTCTTTGTTGCCGACCGTGGTGCTCAGCAGGGGGCTTGATTTTAACGCTGCGAGAAAACGTATTGTGGATTTCTTTCCGCTCTTTCTTCTTAGTCTAAATGATTGGTGAAATTCATGTCGTGGGATGATTCAGCACTTAAAAACATATAAACTTGTCAAGGCGGGTTATGCACAGGCATAATGGTTCTATGGAGCGGGGATTCCTGTGATGCACTGATGAGTGTTTCTTCACTCACCTCTTTTCAGTCTGTGTTTATACACCGCTTTGCATTTAATCATTAAATATTATTAAAATTTGTCTCTCTTCCACAGTGTGTCTTCTCTCCTTCCTCCCTCCCTTCTCCCCTCAGCCTGGTTCTCCTGGACGCTGCTAAAAGGGAGTTTCTCCTCCCTGCTGTCACCAATGGCTTTCACATAGGGGTTGTCTGATTGTTGGGATCTTCTCCATAATAATTAGCATCTTTACCTTACAATAAAGTGCCTTGCAGTAACCGTTTTTGTGATTTAGCAATATATATAAAAAATGTATTGAATCTATAGAAGTCAAGCGGACACACAAATGGCATAAACCTGGTCCAGTCCAAAACAAGGCTAGGCAAAGAATCTTGAATCGTGAAGAAAATCATTAGGATTGAAAATGAACAAAAAACAAAAAAGAAAAAACTTTTAAAAGTGTTCAGAAGTCCTGGGGAACTATTGGTGACGACCACTTGACCAATAGCTACAAAAAAGTGAAAAACCCCCACTATGTGAAGCTGCTTGGAAGCACAATACTGCATGATTGGTATGCAAACGATGCACGGCAGACCTGACCACATGGTTCACTTTGTTACACTTTTATTCTCGGTTACTGTTCTCAGTAACATTCCTTGGCTGCAGCTTTTCAGCTCCAGCCGCACACACACACATAACAACAACTCAAAACCCAGTACAGACTTAAATGCAGGGGAGGCGTGATGAGCTGAGGCAGCTCCGGTGTGTTAGCCTCCCAGCAGCGGCGCTACAGACCACGCCCTGCCACATGATACTTTATAGTCTTGAAAATTGGATACCAAATATATTTTGTACTATGCTGTCCCCATTAGAATCAGAAACGGAGTATGAAGCCAGCTTAGCGTTAGTGTCGTTATTTTATAATGCTCTGGTAAGTTGTGATAAGTACATTTACATCATAACAGGTTTGTGGTCCTTTACATGAGTTTTTTCCATTTAGCTTTTTATGTTACACCATTATTCCACAACATTTCAAATCATGTAAAGCCTGTAAAGCTTGTGACCCTTTACATGGAAAAAAAAAAGCAGAGTGGTGTTTAAGGCTCTCTGTCTTGTAGGATTTTAATTCTACAAGACAGAGAGCCTTCACTGTTTGAAGCAAATCCCTGAAATACAAACCGCTCAAGGCAAGCTGCTTAACATCAGTAAACATGTGAAAAACTAACCCCCAAAATCAAGGAAATTACCTTAGTGCAATTGGCTGCTTTCGGCTCCAGGTCGTTGAGTGTGACAAGCTCCCGGAGCAAGCTGCTCTCCTGGTAACCTCCCTTCACCCCGCGAAGCTTAAAATACGCCTGTGGCTTGAAGAGGATGAGCCTCAGGTTGATGGCAAAGCCAGCCATGTCGATGGCAAAGGGCCGATGGGGGTCAAACACCGTCTTCCAGCCATAGACCTTACCGGCTGCATTGACCTTGGGGGATTCGTACCTCAAGCCACCCACAAAAGCCACAGGCCACACAGAAACCTTCCGAGTCGATCTCATCTAGCGAGAGGAGAGAGGGGGGAAGAAACAGACAAGGGAAGACAGCAAATTAGTCAACTGAAAAACCATACATGACAGCGAAACAGTATTTGAGCATCAGCCGCTGGCTTTACAGCAGAGCACGGACAGAAGCTTTTTAGAGCTGCTGCTGCTATTCATTCTGAAAGAATATTGACCAAGCTATTGTGGCCTGCGAAGCTGACATGCTGTCAGATGAAGGCAGATCACACACACTGTTCAACAGCTGCCCTACAATGAGATAATTAGGCATCTAAAGCGAGTAAGCGCGGGGCAGTGCCAAGAGGGCTTGAAGTAGCAGAGCCATTAGAGCAAGTGGCCCTGGTAGCTCGATGACTGAGGAAATTCTTTAAGGCGCAGAGCCACCATTTTCTTCTTCTTCTTCTTTTTTTCTTTAACCCCCCCCCGTCCTTTAATCTTCCAGCATCAAACGATTTTGCCGCCCTCTTCTTTGTCTGCTGCTCAGCGAGTCTTCGCTATTCTAGAAAGAGCTGCTGCAGCCATAAAAGGTACATTTTTATAATGAGGGAAGAGGAAGGTTTAGAAACAGCAAAGTCATTTAATCAAACTCAATGCAGCAGAAATAATGATGCCGGTGCCTCTCCATAGGAAGGCCAAATTTAAAATAAAGGTGTGTGTGTGTGTCTGTAAGAGAGAGCGCCTCCGTGCATAGATGATAGGAGAACACATGGAGGCAATATCCATAACCATATGCTCCCCGTCAGAACAGAACATGAAATATGTCTCCACATAAGGACCAAGCCCATCATATCTTAATGACGTTATATAGTGCATTATTACCCCGACAGAGCACTTCACTCTTATACAGGGTGCAGACGTGCTTGTGGCTCCTATAGTTGTCAAAAGTGGAATAGGAAGTAGAGCCTTCAGCTCTCAGGCTCGTCTCCTGAGGAACAAGCTTCCAATTTGGGTTTGGCAGATGGCTGCTCTCTCTGACTCTGGTTCTGCTTGAAGTTTGTTCTTGTTATAAAGACCCCCTCTTCTCCACTCCCAAGCAAGCGCTTGCTCACACGGGAACAGTGGGCTTTCCTCTATAATGCTGTACGATCTTTATGTCTCAGGCACTGAAATGACTGCTGTTGCGACATTGCACTATATTAACACAATTGAGCTGAAATATCCACCCAAGCTTACTTGTCTAAATGTGTATTTGTAGATTGCGATTTTGTGCAAATCACATGCAAATATCACAGTGCGCATGAGTTGCTGCGTTAGATCGGTGTGTGATCTGATGGGCTGCTGCACGAAGAGCTTGGGTGACCAGAGAGAAGTGGTTTGAACAGCATGAAGCAGCCCAGGGGCTTATGGGAATGATTGGATTTGAGCTTCGGGGGAAATGACTGTTCGACTCACCCAGATAAGCTTGAGCTGTCTGTACTATCTTAATGAGCTCTGTAAATTAAAAGCTTACATGCATGTGCGTATATGATAGTGATAATTTATAGGGAGGGGCTGTATATTTTTGTAGCTTGTTGTGTATCAGAGAGTTGCATTCTTTGCTACGCTTAAGGGGCTTCGCCTCAAAGCTGAGATTAAATGACATTATCCTGCCTTTTTATCAACAGGGTTTTGTTGGGAAAACAACATTTAGAAATTTGGTAGTTTCCGGTCACCAAATTGTTGCTTGATTCTTTCACGGTTTACACTTAATAAATGAATCTTAACTTTGAGGCTTCACTCACGCATGGAAGGGATTTTCATGCTCATTCTTTTTCTTTTCCTGCTTAGGGGGTGGGTTCTCCAACATCATCTCACAACAATGCCTGCGCTGGACCTTTTGATATCACACTCGAACACACAGAGTTGTCAGGTAGACCATAATGGAAACAGATGCCATGAAACTGTTGTTAAATGTAGCGAGCTGATGTCACTATTGTAGATCAGGAAGTGCTTCGGAAGCAGTTGAGGAAGCTTGTTGCAGCTGCAAAGAGTGTTTTTTTTCGCCTACTGCGCACCATTATCACGTTTTATATTTAATCAGCTGGTCAGGGTGAAGATTTAGGAGTGAGAATAGGCTGTTCCTTAATAAACATCTGAGTTTGAGTCTTAAAAGCTGCTGTTTTGTCCTGAAGACAGTCTCAACTTTTGCTTGTTTTTTTCACACTTTTACAGTCCGGCCACAAGTAAAGTTATCCATCATCTTGCCCAAAAAATACCTGCCTGCATCCCTTTCCTAACAGTATAACTCAAAACAATAGGAAACAAGCAATGAATCAGGCTCTTTACAGGCAGCGTGAAGAGGTTTGTCACTTTCCCCATCTACACAGACCATGTGAAAATGAGAACGCCTGCTGCTTCTGTTGGGAATATCAGCTGGAGTAAAGTAGCACAAATCCCTCTTTAGCCGGCAGCCAAGCAAATGAAAATGCAACCAAGTCCCCCTCCACCCCCCCACCCCCAAGTCACCCCCACCCCGCCTCATTCTGGTGAATCTGATGTATCTATACAGCTTTTCTTTTCTTTTTTCTCTTCAGTGATGTTTTAGTTTGTGACTGGATGCCAATGTGTGCATTTAAGCTTCGTGTTTGAATGCAGAATTGTTGACAGCAGGGGGAAAAAAAAACAAGAGCCCCAAACTCTAGCAGAGAAAAGAAGGCAAGCATCCAGATGCATTAATCAATCCTTAAGGGTGCAGAGAAGATAACAGAAACAGAAGGGTCATCCACTGCTGCAGCTGGTAGTGTCTGTGGATTAAGTTCTTTTGTTTTTTGTTTCTTTCTTTGATCCAAACAATAGAAATGTGCATACTTAAATCTACATAATACATGGTTGGGTTTTGGAATCCTGTTCATTTCATTAGAAAATCTATCCTCATTATAGGATTCAAATTACACAACCAACAATAAAGAAAATCAAAGAGACACATTGGCTTGCATAAGCAACCATTCTATCTGATCTTCAAATGCTAACGTAGAGATTTTTTTAGTATGTCTTTATTATTTGGGTTGTTTGTTGTGAGAATAAATGCATTTTTCAAATCCCCAGTAGTCAAATATAATGATAAGACTGATGTGTCTGGATGCTATATTTTTGTCAATATCATCCAGCTCTGTTAAACTGCTGGTTTGCTCCTTTCTCTTGGATTTAAGTGGCCGACAGCCTGCCTGACAGCTAAATTGGAGTAGTCTTAACAATAGCATGATAAACAGTAAATAGGTTTCTCTTTTTTTGGAGTTTGGGAATAAAGCACATCTCATGAGGCCTCAATAATATACTGTATGTAGGTCTTTACTGTGGTACATGAATTTTTCATAAAGTTTTCATTAAGCCTTGACCTAAAAACTAGGCTCTTAATAACAGTCTGTATGCACCAAAGTCTGCCAAAGTAACTGCTGCTGGAATGAAAGACTGAGATTGAATTCAGATACCGGCTATGTGTCGGTGGCAGTAATGGCAGTGTCCTCTATAGCAGCTGATGACAATGACTTTACCCTGCTGCCACAGAGCATTGTGCCTGAAGTGTACTGTGTCTGTGTCAGTCTGAGCTTGCTGAGGTGAATTGCTGCTGCTTGTTGATATTCATTTTCCCTGCTGCTTTAAAAGAACTGCATGCAAGCGTTTTTGGCAGTCATCTGTGATGTAGTCTTTTGTGATGTCTTGTCTTTTTGGATGCTAGCTGCTTTTTGGGTTAGTGTCTTGTTTTTGTATGTTTGACTAATATTTGAAACACCGCATTTAAATGTAGACTAAAAGGTCTAATCATCCAATTACACAGTAGCAACTCAGTACATGTAGGCATGTAGACCAAACTGAGCATCAGAATGGGGAAGAAAGGTGATTTAAGTGACTATTAACGTGGCATAGTTGTTGGTGACAGACAGGTTGGTTGGGGTATTTTACAAACTGTTGTTCTGCTGGGATTTTTCCAAACTTTTCCAAAAGTGCAAATGGTCCATAGAATAGAAAATACACCAGTGTGATGCAGTTGAAAATGTCTCGTTGATGCCAAAGGTCAGAGAAAAATAGCCAGACTGTTTCAAGCTGATAGGAAGACAACATTAACTCAAATATCCACTTACATACCATACCACATATACCAGATACCACGCAATCCAGGTGTGCAGAAAAGCATTTCTGAATGCACAACACATCAAAACCTTCAAGCAAACAGTTATTAGCAGCATAAGACCACACCGAGTGTCACAGGTCATATGGTCTCACTACAGTTGAACAATAGAAGATTAGAAGATTGGAAAAACATTGCCCGGTGAAAGCATGGATCATCGAAAAGTGGATGTGCAGTTGAAAATGACAAAATCTCAGAGGAAGCTTCCAGTATTGAATCTATGCCACAAACAATTGGGGCAAAACGAGGTGTAACCCAGCACCAGCAATGTGTATCTAATAAAGTGTCTGGTTAGTCTAAATCTCAGTGACATTAACAATATTAGTTTGCAAAAGACAGGAGAACATTTCAAAGTACAACTTGTGTATTGCAGTATTGCGCTGCCAATTAGTAAATGCAAATGATTCACTGCTTTTTTCGATTTTTTTCATGGTGAAGGGGTCACCCATGTGTCTACCTGTTGAGTCCCTGTTTAATAACATTTGCCATCTTTACTGCAGTAATAGCCAACTCTCCATGCCCTGTCTATCTTACTGTCACCTCTTTTTTTTGTTTATTCTTTTCTGTGTTGCCTTTCCCTCTCCATGACTCTCTCCGTGCCCCTTGGGGCCATTACTCTGGACCATAAATAGGCCCATTGGAGGTGATGGAGAGCCTTTGAGCGAGACCAAGCGCTTTGGCTGATTCCCAGGGAAAGGTAATGACAGGCCCCGTCAATACCAGCGCTCCATTTACTACGGCTCCTGTCGGCACTACTAACAAGACTTGAGGCACATACTCGGAGGACCTAGACCGTGTCCGCTCAGGTAATTCAACTGATGTCAAGATGGATGGCCTGAGATGTACTAATTACATGCCCAAACTTCTCCCAACTGGCTTCAGATACCAACTGTGCTTGTTAAGAGTTTAAAGTACTTCAACTAAGAATTTATGGTTCAAATCCGCCCACGCCTCACCACTTCTCCTGTAACAGTGAGTATATACAACACAGATAGATAATATATGGCACTCCATGCAGTATATCAAGAATTATTTTACATAGAACTTAAAAATGTCCAGTGTCCTTTTTCTCTAAAGAATACACATTGTATGCCAAAAAGCACAGACACAATATATTGCTCACATAACTATTTAAAGGTGCAATCCGTTATTTTTAATGCAGTGCATAAAATGATTTTAAAACATTGTTAAGAATTCCAGTCATTCCTCTGATAGCTGAATGGCTTCTGAGCTTTAAGGCCTTTCTTATTCCCCCAGAAATACCCATCATCAACTCTGCACGTGGTTAGTGTTTCAGAAACTCAAGTGGAGCATCTGAAAGATTAATGGAGCTTGAGAGTAACAGATTTTTTTTATAACTAGATAAGAGCTGGCAGCATATTTGCCAAGTTGGTGAAAGTGCTGCGACTGCCCCACCAAACATGAATATTAGGGACGATTTTAAAATGATATCACATTTTGATCTGAGTACATGCATAGTGTATGTTTGAACAAAAACCTACATCTGCAAATGTACTTGCACCGATATTTTTAAGAACAATTACTCAGTTAGCTTCATGGAGTTATCATGAAGCCTATCTCATGGAGAGAGGCAGGGATACACCCTGGACAGGTGACCAATCTGTCTCGGAGTAAAAACAGAGAGACAGGCAATCATTCACACTCTTGGACAGTTCAGATTCATGAACTAACTACGGTGGAACCCCAACTTACGAATACCCCATTTAACGAAAAATTCAAGTTACGAAGGCACTTAGCGGCAATATTTCTGCCCGTGTTAGGACAAAATGCCCGGTATATGAAATCCGCTGGCTCTGATTGGCTGAGCCCAGAATGCCTACAATGCCCACAATGCCTTCCGAATCATGTGACAACCCCTTTGGCTTTTCTACTTGCGTTTCGCTGTTCCACTTAAACGACGTATTGTTGTTGCAGTTAGCAATTAGCCTATAGCCTATTGTTCACTCAAAAGGCGCGATGGGTGCTTCGGCTTGCGAAAAATTTCGACTTATGAAAGATCCTCGAGAATGAATGAATTTCGTAAGTCGGGGTTCCACTGTATATGTGTTTGGACTGTGGGTGGAAGCCAGAGTACACAGAGACAACCAGCAGTTTGGACACAGTTAAAGCTGGATTGGCGTTTCTGCTTAGTTTTCAAACTATAAGTTCTCTTCGTGTTCATACTGGGGGTGTGGGCTGTACGCTTTCTGATTCCTGCCCACAAACAACGTGAATGTGTCCTCAACTTTGTTATGTTTATTACAATTCAGCCACTGACCTCCTCAAACAGCTCCAGGCTGTATGTGTTATCATCATCAGCGAAGTAGACGATTCCCGGCTGGCTGTTGTTGGCGTTGAACGTCTCCCTCAACCACCGCAAGGCCAGATTCCGCTGCATAGTCCCTCTTGGAATTCTGGGATCCCGAGTGTCACCTCGCAGCTTATAGTTCCTGGGTGTCTCTACATTGAGATGGGTGTAGTTTAGTCCCGTTTCTCGGAGGAGTCGTGTGACAAGAGGCGTTCTCCTTTGGGAATCCTCCACCAAGATCCAGTGCAGGTTGGGGACATGGAGGAAGGTGTTTGCTAGCCGTGTCAGCTCAGCTTTCTGAACGGGCCGGCTATATGTGGGGGTGATGATGTGGATTGTGGGCAGCACATCCGACCAGGGCGGAGGCCGAGTGTACACATACTCTGTCCTCACCACCTCCACAATGTCCTTATCTGAGGCACAGTATTCCTTGGAGTCCTGCGCCTGGCCACCTGCCTCCCTCTTGCCCTCGACGCCATCATCTGTAGATGTGGGGATAAGAAGACATGTAAGGCATTAGTGTAACCTTGAGCTGCTTTTTCTATATTTGCCTCAGGTGACTTAAACCCAATGGGGGTAAAGTGTACCTGAGAGCCGGTGGTGGCGAACTGCAAGCCTCTCTGGAATGATAAAGATCTCTTTTACTAGATGGTGACAGGCTGCAAAAAGTGAAAGCAGGCACCGTGAGAGGATAACACAGCTGATGGACAGAGAGACAGTGCAAGACGAGGGAGGGATGAGCCCTGCTATTCCCCCGGTGTTGCCTTTGGGCTTTTCTTTTTAAAGGAAGAAAAAAGGCATGTATGTAAATGCTGTAGACATGCCTTTTCCACCACAGACTCTCTCACCCCCTGTATTGTTGAAATTGCTCTTCTTCTTATATTAAAATATCTCAGGGTTCAAGTGGTAGTTAAACTTTTTTACACTAAGACTGGTCTGGCCCACTTTAGATCACAGTGGGTTGTATGTGGCCCATCAATTGAGTTTGATATCCCTGCTCTAGACCCAGTGTTCACAGTTCAAATGGATTTGACTTCAGAGAGGCCTAAACATCCACATCCACATGTGTGCTATTACAGTGAGGTTTGTAAGCTTTTGAGTCAAACAGCAATGACATAATGTTGGATTTTGCCATTTCTCGTTAAAGGCCATAGGTGCAAACTCTTGTATCAAGGCATCAAGAAATCTGCAAGGTCTTCTCTACTGAAAATCTGTTGCTTTTGTCGGTATCTTCTTTGCATCCATGAGCTGCACATACGCATACTGTATGTCAGACAGACAGAATAGCAAAGTGAAGGTTTCTCATGGAAACGCTTTCATAAGACACCCTGTGTGGGTTTTAGGGCATGTTTTAGGTAACACAACCTAAAATTGGAATGGTGCTTAAGGTGTTACATCGCATATCAGTGCAGAAACTGAGGTTTGTGTGCTAAGTCTATAGCTTGTGTCAATGCAGTACATCATTTTCTATTTTATGTGTGGGAAGGTGAGGCTCATTTTCAAAAATCTGACCTTCTTTAGAAATGCACAAAACGCAGCGAATCAGTCAGCTGACGCATTTTGAGTAGACTCCCTCGGTGAAGGCTGTGATATTTTGGCCTGAATAGTTTGGTCATGATGGACAGAATGTGATTACAGAGTCATTAAGGTTGCTCATTTCTTCCTATTGTGCCACAGCTCATGGCAATCTTTCACTTTTCTTCTTGAGCTCTAGTCGCACCTCCGGCATAAAAGGGGATTTTTTTCTGCAGCACAAAGATTAACACAATCTTCTGATGGCCAGATGTTCAACAGAGGCTGCCAGTGAGCATGCTGCCAATAAATCTCTAGCTTTTCTCTTTTAAAGGAACACAAAAGGAAGCCTGTGGACAGAGCTTGGTTAGATTGTCATTTAAAAAAGTTATTATATCTTTAGTGTATTCCATGAGAAATTAAAATTGCTTAACTATGTACAATTTTTTTTTTTTTGGGGTGGGAACTTTTTATTTTTATTTTTTAATTTACCTTAGTCGTTAAGGAGCTAATCAGACTCTATTCAGAGGGTTTGAAGAACCTGCAAAAACATGCTGAGTCAAATCATGTGTAAGTTCGGTACAGACTCCCATAGCTCATTTGAATAAGCCTGTTTTCCTTGTTAACCCCTCTTTGTGCATTTCTGAGATTACAGGAATAGAGCAGATTGCTCTATTGATTTGCTGTTGCTTTAATTTGGGTGTGTTTATTCTGCAGGAATCTTGACATTTTAAACTGTTGCTTTTCTGGTTTGCAGAGAAGGCACCAGACACTGGTGAAGTTAATTAATAGGACACATTTATGCTTTTTAATTGCCAACAGTCTCTGAAATTAATTTGCAATGACACTGAGCCAATTATAACAGGCAAAGGTTTGGCTCAAATGCTTGATTGACACAAACTCTATACTGGATACTGTGTCACACCAAGAAGATATGGATTGATGTTGTAAGCTATGTGAATGGATAAGCTGCAGAAGGATTTAGTTTTATAATATGCAACTCTGTTCAAGTTATTACTAACAAAAAAAGAAAAATTGCAGCTTAGCAGTTTTATTCTGACACACTGAGTATATGGAATAAATATAACTCCCAAATGGAGTGGGTATGCAACTCATCCGTCACTGCAAAATCATCCCTGACTGATGAGGTTTGCAGTGACCGGACAAGTGCTTTTCAGTTCCGATGAAGCTGATGGTCATGGCTTTCAAGTGTCTCTGTGTGAACAGCCTGTTGTCTAAACTTGAAGTACGGTGTTAAGTTCGAGGGCCCACTTCAAGTTCAATATCGTCAGTGGAGTGCAGCGTGCTGCGTACCCTTTCGGATGGCGAGGAGTGGAGCAATAGCGTTTTGGTGCCAAACGGTGATGAGCAGAGTCCAGGGTAACACGATCAACACGATGGCAAGAATATCTCTTCTCTTCGGCATCTCCAGGATTGGTTATTTGGCTCGGCATTACCTGGTGGGAACCGTGAAAAGAAAAAACCCAAACAGATATTAAAAGTCAGCCAGCCAACTTAGACTTATAACCTTCACCAGAGCAAGCTAACATATTTGTTTTTGATTAATCTCAGTTATTTGAAGAAAAGGAAATCACACTTGCAGGACCTTTATTATTGTTGACTGGCTTTTAAATAGCATTTAAGACACTCAAGGACTTTGTCTTTATGGACCTAACTGGCTCTCTGCAAAGCCAAACCTTCAGTGACTAAAACTGAGTAATAGCTTACTTACTGTTGTTCAATCTTGAATTCTATTTTGCCACAAACGCATAACGCTCTCACAGTTTTCAAGTGAAAGACAACATGATTACTGTATTACCTACACAGAATTTAAAATAAATAAATAGGGCCTGATTTTAAGCAGTAACCAACAAAGGGAAGGTCAAATCTATTGGAGGAGGCAATGCATTGACAGCTTGTGCCCCCTGCTAACCCAGTGAGCTCATCAGCGCTATCACTGCAGACACGGTGGTGACTTCATGCCCAGTGCTGAAAGTATTCACAGGCCAAATGGCAGGAAGCGATGTAACCAGACTGTGGGATGACTGTTTTGCAAATGTGCCTTTCCCTCTGAGTCCAGAACATTGGTTCAGACTTGTATCTCTTTGAAAGTTTCAATTTCAGCATGGAAGGAATCAGACATTAACTGAAACAGTGGCTATTATTCTGAAGTTCCTCTATTAATTACTTTGAACTTCAGGCTCAAGTTAAAAGTCTGAAATCAAAAAAGTAGGAACAAACTGCAATCCTGTTTGGAATTGTTACTGCAAAAATGTTCATGCTACAGCAGTGAAAATGAGACTATATTTGAGCTTTGGATGGGAGAAATGGCAAATGTGTTGCATCTGGAGAGACTCAGATGCAACACATTTGCCAACCCATTTTCGAGAGATCCTGTACTGCTATTTTTGAATGGTGTTCATTAGTATGCTGTGTTTGGTTTTGTCATTTCTTCTGTCTTAAATTTTTATATTTACACCTACTTATATTTTTAGCATTATACAAACTTTAATGCTGTATCAGGGTTCCAGTGGACATTGTTGCTAGTTGGGCTGTTTTTCCCTTCTCCATTTAAAATACAATATTAACATTAGGGGGGAAAAGTCTTTCAAATTTGATCAAGACTTAACCTCCTAGGACCTGGCGTCCACATATGTGGACATCACATTTTGGGTTATTTAGAACAAATTACTCAATTTTGCTCTACAAGGGCCCGATATCCACTTATGAGGACATTATACTGCTACTGTTCTATCCAAATTTTAAACGAATATCCTCATATGTGGCTCTCATTTTTCTTAGAAACAAAAATTAGGTAAAAAAAAATCCCAAAAAAATCTGGTAATTCGTTGTTTTAACATTCATCAGGCCCCAATCAGCCCAAATATCAAAGAGAAATTAAAAATGCATGCCGTGGAAGAGTTCAGGTCTTAGGAGGTTAAAGCTTACATTATTAAGGGGTTGGCTAATGACTGACATATGGATGGTTGCACAGGAGTCTGTAGCATGTAATCATCTGTCTAAGGATAAATTGAGTCCCTAAATTGGATGCTTCAACCTGGTTTGTACTGTTGGTGTGTTTTGAAGCAATTTGAATGCAATTATCTGACTTTCTGTGTGGTTAAGTTTACCAGACAAAGAAGCCCTTGCTCTAGTTTTGGTGAGTAGTCCTACCAGTGGACGTTTTTTTATTAGTATGTCATTTATATTAACTAGTACATATCTATGTATGTGTTTCTGTGTATGATTTACTCATAGTTGATGATGATTAGAAACCAAATTAGCCATGTTAGATGAAAATGTATGCTTTTTTTAAAAAATCTAAATAACTTCTAAAACAGAAAGAAAGAAAGAGAAAGAAAGAAAGAAAGAAAGAAAGAAAGAAAGAAAGAAAGAAAGAAAAATAAAACTAAATACAAATTAATAAATAAATTCTGGCATCCACCAAATTTGGACCATAAAGCTAAAGGTTGTGGTTTCAGTGCAATGAAACAAGTGCCTAGTTACGGTTCCTAATGTCTGAGTGGATAGTTGCTCTTCATCACAGGGTATAGCCAATCAAACTCAAATGTAAGTACACGATCAATTAAACCATTGTGTAGTTAGTACCGTCTACCATTTAAACATAATTTTCTCAATTAACATTTTAAGCACAACAATCGTGATTCATGAATGACACCAATTTCCTTCCCTCCAGCCATATTTTTTTCGTTCAGCAGCTTGTCCGAAGTCTTACAGGGATTTTGTGTAGAAGTGCTGAATGAACACTTAATTGAATCAACATTTTCTCCACAAAAATAAAGTCATGTTTCATAAATGTAAAGTTTTATTTAGTCTTTCTGTTTTGTATTCCATCATTATATTTCATACCTCTATTATTACTGTTCTTCATTGACCATTTACATTGAATTTAAGGTCAGCAGTCCTGCCCATCTCTCCCAGGGTCTGTCTCTTATACTTAAAATGCTTGTGGTATTATGCTGAGCCCTAAGTGGGAAATGCAGATATTAAGTGATCTGCTCAATTAAACAAAGACTAAAACAGCCATAATGTGGGCACAGGTGTTCAGCGCATTCATTTTAGCTTTACACAAGAGAGAACAAGTCATCGCATTTCCCAGAGCGATCCTGCTCCCACTGCTGGGGACGGTGGCAGAATATTGTGGCTTAATGTAATTGTATATGCCAATTATGTTCATTTGCTTTGTAAATAAATACACTATTAATGGCCAAGCCTTAGGCATAAACGCTTTTGACACAGACTCTACTCATGCTCTTTAGCCAGGTAAAGAATTGTGCGCTGCAAAGCTGTCTGTATGTTTGTTTGTTAATTTATTTCGATCATGTAAACAATATACAAAGTCCATTTAACAAAGAAAAGAAGAAAAAATGCTATAAAAATACAGCCAAATTAATTTCAATATTGCTTCACCTGTTCTGATTCAGTTACATTTCTTTATCATGTAGAAGAAATGAGACGTATTGCACTTGTTTTTTCTTAAATGAAAATCTCATTGATTAAATGTGTAGTTAAATTTATCTACACTGACAGAAAAGGGAGTTTCACTGGTCTGGCCCACAAAAAATCAAAATGGGCTGTATGTAGCCCTCCATGTAAAATGAGTTTGACATCTCTGCTCTAGAGGAAAAAGCTTGTGATTAAACTCATCATGTAAATCCTTTCTCAACATAAGACATCTAATAGTCAAACATTACTTCTACTGTTTACGTTTAAGTCGAATGGATTTCTTGGCCTCGCTTAGATGCCCTCCAAAATTTTAGTGTCTCTGTCTATGTCGGATTTACAATGATCAAATCATTCCATGGAACAAAGGCCAGTCTATTTTTGGAACTACACAAAAACTGTGATTGTAGAGCAGTGTTACAAGTTGACAACAGCAACATTCATCACAGCTCACCTTCAATTCAAGTGTTAAGCTCCTGACCGAACGTTAGACCCAGACTTTAATATCTTTTCTTAGAGCCCATTTTTGCCTGGAAATTATCCATCATTTCTTTTTTTTCCCTCCTTTTTTTTACAGCACATCTTTTGTAACACAGTCCCTAATTGTACTGTATAACATCATCAGGCTGATTTTCTCCAACTTAACAAAGCTCCTCTACAGCCACAGAAAACATTAATGATCTCTTTTTACAGGTTCAGAAATAGTGCTTATTTTAGAAAATTGACCAGGATCAAAAAATTTGGGTAGGCCTTTAAAAATATTGTTGCCAGGAGTCTGATGACTAATACAACTACACTGCTCAAAATTTTTTTAAAGGAACACTTTTAAAACACATCAGATATCAATGGAAAAAAATACATCAGTGCTGGTACCTATGCTGTTATGGTCTGGGTAATGTGTTAGGAACAAAAGTATTTCACAGGATTTGATGTAAATGAACATTTTCAACCTGCAGTGGGCTGAATTCAAGGACACCCTGGGAATCAAAAAGAAACAAACATTGTAGCAGGCTAGTCCATTTAGCCAAAATGTCATTGCAAAAAATTAAAAATTGTATTCAGTAGTTTGTAGAGCTTCACGTGGTTGTACACATGCCTTACAGCACCAGGGCATGCCCTTATTTGAGACCACACATGGTATCATGACAAATCTTGTCCCAGATCTGGACCAGGGCATGACTGAGCTCCTGAACAGTCTGAGGTGCAATCTGTGAGCATTGGAAAAGACTGCCCCCCCCAGCGACTGTGGGGGGCAGTCAATGGTATCAATTCCTTAATCCTCCAGGGGCTGCCTGCATACTATTTCCACTAGTTGTGCCCCAGGAGGAACCACTGAACCACTGCAGGGTTTGACAATAGGTCCAAGGGTTTTATCCCGATACCTAATGCACACAGGGTGCTTTAGGCAAGCTAGGGAGGTCTGTGCGTCCCGCCGCAGACTGATCACCGAACCACCACCAAACTGGTTCTGGTATTCCGTGGCAAATGTCAATCACAGTGCTGGGCAGTGAGCACAGGGTCCACTAGAGGATGTCAAACCCTCAGGAGTAGATACTGGTCTTACTGATGGCTTATGGACCTTCTACAGCCCTATCCAGTAACTATCCAGTAGCTGCCCGTCTCCTGGAATGCCCGTCTCTTGAGATCTTGCTAGAATAGAAGAGACAGCAAACCCTCTTGCGATGGTACACATTGATGTACTGCTGTCTTGGAGGAGTTGGACTATCTGTGTAACCTCTTTAGGGTCCAGATATCGCCTCATGCTAGCAGTAGGGACAGCTAGATGCAAAACTAGTAAAAAAAACAATTCAAAAAGATAAGGAGGGAAAAAATGTCATTGGCCTCCTGCTGTAAAACCATTCCTGTTTGGGGGTTGTCCCATTGTCTCCCCTCTAGTGCACCAATTGTTAATGTCATTAACACCAAAAAAGCTGAAACCGATTAACAACCCCCTCTGCTACTTGACTAGATCTGACTAGATCAGTATCCCAGACGTTTAATTGGCTTGATGCTATACTCAGATTTAAAAAGTGCTCCTGCAGTTTTTTGAGCAGTGTGTAACAAATGAAAAAAGTGAGCTCACCCACAGTTAGAACTGGATCATTGCGCGGCTGGGAAAGCCACACTGGAGACGAGACGGGCTACCTAGCGTTGACATCCTCCATGACACATCAGCCGACCATTTCCTTTTCCTGTTCCTCTTCCTCTGTCTTGTCCACTCACAGAGTCAGGAAACAGCAAGTGCACACCTGGAAGACGAGATCACTTTGGTTAATATGCTACAGCAATGCCACATTTTCTTCCCTCTTTGTGGTTTCACCATACTTCTTCCACTGACACTCAGTGACAGTCACCCAGGTTTAAAGCAGTTTGGACAGAGTCTAAGAGTCAAAAGCCTTACAGAAATGCTTTACCAAAGACACCCTCAGTGAGCACTCTGCTTGTGTGACATCTATTCATAATTTAACATCAAAGAGCCAGGGCTGAAATTGCTGCAGAGGGAAAGTGTGCCAGTATAATACAGCGAACTCTAGTTTGGATGTGCATCGTCCACGAATCCATCCCCCGTTGGTACACCACTGCTGTGCTTCACAATGCAGCGTTCTGCTTAATGCTCTGTATATTGGTATGTGATTTACTCGATTCATTTCGAACTAAATTGCAGTGACACAGACTCTGTATTTTATTTATTTTCGCCTGATATGGAAACTGGAAGATGGTTTAGTCACAACTCCATTGCCTGCCAACAGTCTGGGGTGGGGAATGTTACAAAAATAAACTGGCATCATGTCTTATTCAAATACATCTGAGGAAACGCTGCCTCCATGGAGGCTTGTGCTTCACACAGCCAGCGATGCCTGCGTGCTGCATCAGCACCACAACTTGATGGCTGAAGACTGTATTTTTAGTGCTTTATAAGCTGCAAAATATGTAGGTTTTGGGGAATGAGCAACGGGAGTGCCGGAATCATTTTACGAAGCCATACTGTTCTGTGAAAAGGCAAATTACCTGTGACCCAGTAAAGCAGAAAAGAAGAGTGTGTGCTTGATGTGCACAACATTTCAGAAACAACCTATTTTCAGGTAGCCTTGTTTTGTGAAGTTTCTCAAACTGAAATGTATCTGACGGGGTGAGGGGGCTGACATCATCGCGTGGAAAGAGGACTATATGTTCTTCATGCGTTGGTGCAGATTGTGCAGTATTTGTGTTTCCTGACAGCGACGAGCAAGTACTGTTGTGACAAAATAAACAGCTTCACCAGTAAAGCTTTAGAGTTGCTGCCAGGTACCGTCACGCGTACAAGCTCCCAATGACAGTGTTGTCGTTGTGATTTTTGTACAACACACTCGCCTTCCTCACTGCGATGAAGCTATAAACAGATTGAAACACAGTCGAGTTAAAACGACCTGCCAGAATCTCCGACCATTCCGCGGGCCATTGTGTTTTCTCGGAGTTTAACATTTTGAAAAGTGAGGTTTGGAAAAACAAAAATACGCTGGCATACACTGTCTGCTGAAGGGAGCTCAAACTAAGAATGCGATTGTGTATAGAACAGTACTGAAAATGGGTGTTTAGCGATATAATGCACATATTTCAATTTTAAAGTCTTGCAGTGTAGCACAGATGCTATGGTTGTTGGTTGGACTTTAGCAGCATACAATCAAGGGCCACTTCATTAGTTATGACTTCCTGATACCAAATTGGACCCACCTTTGGGTCTATTGGGTGCTCTATTGGACTGAGATCTGTTGAGTGTGGAGGCCATTTGAGTACAGTGAACTTGCAGCAGATGGCCGCCCCTCCCTGAGCCTGGTTCTGCCGGAGGTTTCTTCCTGTTAAAAGGGAGTTTTTCCTTCCCACTGTCGCCAAAGTGCTTGTTCATAGGGGGTCATATGATTGTTGGGTTTTTCTCTGTATCTATTATTGTATGATCTACAGTACAATATAAAGCGGCTTGAGGCAACTGTTGTTGTGATTTGGCAAAATTGAATTGAATTGAACTCATTGTGATGTTTAAAAAAACAGTTTGAGATTATACGAACTTTCTGGCATAACATTTCATCCTGCTGAAAGCAGCCATCAGAAGATGAGTACACTGTGGTCATAAAGGAATAGACATGGTCAGCAGCAGCAGTAGGCTGTGGCATTTAAATGACACTCAATTGGTTTTAAGAGTAAATATCCCCCACAACTTTACACCACCACAACATTGCACTTGGTTGGTGCAGACTGGATCCATGCATTTATGGTGTTTATGTCAAATTTTGTCCCTACAATCTAGATGTCACAGGAGAAAATGTTTTTCTAATTCCCCATTGTCAAAATTTGATGAGCCTGTATAAATTATAGCCTTGTTTTCCTGTTCTTAGCTGATAGGAGCGGCGCCAGTGTAGTCTTCTACTGGTGCTACACATCTGCTTCAAGGTTGTTGTGAATTCAGAGATACTCTGGTTGTAACAAGCAGTTATTTGAGTTACTGCTCCCTTCCTATCAAGATTGAAGCAGTCTAGCCATTCTCCTCTGACCTCTGATATCAATAAGACATTTTTTGCTCAGCACACTTTCCCTCTGCCGCTCACTGGACAATTTCTCGTTTTTGGACCATTCTTTGTAAACCCCAGGGTTGGTTGTGTGGAAAAATCCCAGCGGATCAGCAGTTTCTGAAATACTCAGACCAGCCCGCCTGAAATTCAGCAGGTTGTCTTGTGCATGTCTACATGGCTAAATGCATTGGATTGCTGCCATGTAATTAGCTGATTAGGTATTTGCATCAAAAAGGAGTCGAAGTGGTTTTTGAGTGCATGTCATTGGATATGTTTTGCTGTACCACTGTTTTAATCAGGAGTTATCTATGCGATATGTGATACTAGCACACCATATTAACACACAGCCAGTGCAACCAGCACAAGTATCATACACCCATACAGTAGTTACTCTTAAACTATTCATTAATGTATGCCATCATGTTGACTGATCCACCAGTTTAATTCAGACTGTTATAATTAGATTGAGCACAAATATCGACGCTCTTGTCAAAATTGTGTGATCATATTGTTCATCTGGATAATACGCAACCCTAATGCATGTATAAACAAGTGTTACATCTCTCACATATTCTATTTTAAAGTGTCTTTCATGTCCGGACAACAGACAAGACAACAGCAACAAAAAGGCAACCCCAACAGATACTGTAACTGCGTAAATGGGGGCCATAATGAGGCCTCTGTAGCCCAAAAGCATGCAGGTGGCCAGTTAGCTTCGGTGTAACTATGTGATGGAGCAAGAATACAGAAAGTCAGCTCCATGGCGCTGACTGGAACAGCCAATGGCAGACAATGAAGCCTGACAGCCTTTCACATCAGCTCGAGTTAACCAGCTGTGAAGGGAACACCTGCCACTGATTAATAAAGAATTACAGCAACAATGCCATGTGTGAAAATTGCTGTACTGATTGTTGAACTAACAACATTAGCCCCAAAAGGTGGAACAAGGAGGTGAAACATCAGATTATTCTGTAAAGGACTCACGTATGTCCAAAAAAACCCCAAACCCATCCTCAAATGTTTTGCCATTTTAAATGTGTTTAATCCTCACTGACTTTAAAACTAATGGGTAATTTATCTCACATTATCACAAAATAATTTAATTAATTAAAAATAGTTAAACTTCATTTATAATAATGCAAACACTTATAGTGAGTTACTTACTGAGGAGTGTGGTTGTGCATACTTGATTTTTGTAATACAAACACTTGCTGTTAATCTTAATCTCACATATTTTATTCAGTGTTTTTTGATTATTATTATTTCGGCTGCACGGTGTTTAGACTTGGACTCTTGTGCATAATGTTGTTTGCAGTGTTTGTGTTGCAAAGAATGGAGTATTAATAGGCCACCATGACTGAGACTCCTGTAGTGATTAATGGCTCCCAGTCAGCGTTGTTGTTCAAATGTTAATGAAACCAGTGTTTCCGTAATAGTGCAGTGTATGGGACAAACACATCGGACAGGGATCTCTGCCTCCTAAAACTTATTGTAGATAATCTGAACAGGAACTCGTAAGTTTCTTAAAAAGCCACAAGCCAGATAAGGGATGTCAGTAGAAATAGAGTGATTGTAGAGAACCTTTAACAAAAAAGGCAATAACCCTGAATTGTGAATAATGCAAAGCTACTTTAGTGAAGTTCCAGAATAATGTAGCTTCCTTACTTATTTTTATTTGCATATGTATGTTCTGTATGTTTATGCCGATAGTCTATCGCCTATCTTGGCACTACTTGCTCACACTTCTCCCTCCTTGCTCTGTGTCTTAGATTTATAAAATCCCATCTTCAAAGATGAAGCAGGGGCATGTTTCCAAGTTTGTAATCAGTCTGCCTCTGAATTCTGAGCTCCCTTGGCCTTGAACATATCCTATTTCTCGAAGACCAATAATAACACCCTTCTCTGTTTGCTTGCTTCGCTGTAGAATCGTGTTGATGTACTCTCCAGGCGGTGGGGAAAAGAGGCTCTCTGGAGACAGTGTGTCCTAGTATGTCCAACTGCTCGTTTTCCTTTATGAATTCATTGGTCTCTGACCAACTTGGTAAAGCCCAGAACAGTTTTCAAGGATATCTAGGGAATCTCGAAGACATGCCGCTGTAGTAGATCAATATTGATGTTACTGTCATAGCCACAAAAAACAGCGTTGCCTTGAGGTGCTATTAAATTAAATATTAATTTTTATGTGTGGGCATTGATTCAAACAGACTTAATTGCTTTTGAAGGGCATTATGCCAGAAGTAGGTGATCTGTCTATCTCTGATACTTTGTTTCTTACGGAGTCTTGTATAGCACGTCAATTCAATTCAGTCCCAACAATAGTCGCCTTCAAGGTGCTTCACCAGGTTAGTACATGTTAATGTTTTTTTTGCAAACTAACAGCTTACAAGGTGACAAGTTTTAATGCTGTTTAATGCTTCATAAAAACTAAACAGGAAACAATAAAGTGCAGACTGTACTGCATAACACTGTACAGTATATCTATGTAGTCAATGCAAGACTACAAAGATCGTGAATCCTATGTAAAAGCCTTTATGACATTCTGTAAACAAGGACATTGCTTTGTTTTGGTTATCAGGCAGTTTTGGAATGGATTTTAATATTTTACTGATCACATTTCAACATCATGTGAAAAAGAAAGTTTTGAAGCTTTAAAGCCATAAACATGACGCCACTTCTCTCTAAAACGAGGATGTCAAGTATGTCAAGGACTGCACAAAGCCCTGTGAAAACTTGGTTTTTCATATGACATGTAAAGTGCTTCTTGGCTCTGACATATACTGATGGACAGCCTGACAGGGTTAGGAGCCTCTCAGCTCTGGCTGATAAGCTCAAAGTGGCACAATCGTTGCCATGTTGTATGTGACTATCTAAAATGTATATTTTTTATCTTTGTTGTGCATCTTATGTTTATTTTTGCAGAATCAAGTGCCGTGTCCTCCTTCTGTTATGTCTCTGATGCTACTCAGGACCTAATCTAGCAGCGATACCAGAGTTCTGCCCTGCACCCTTCTAACATAGTTTATCACTGTAAATTGAACCACAACACTTCAAACTACCCACTTTGAAGTATCTAATATAAACTCCGGATACAAATTGAATTATTATCATTTAATTAGCTTTCAAAATACATCATGTACAGATCCAAATACCTGATTAAAAAAAACACATGACATGTACATTAGGGGTGGGTTTTGATTATCGATTTATTGATTAAAATCGATTCTAGCTTGGATTACGCGATTCATTAAAATCCTGAATCGATTTTTTAATATAAATTTATTTTGCCCGAAACGTGAATCTCAGGTTAAACCTCACTAAATTTCAACAACCACCAAACAGCTAAAACAGTAAATGAGAGCAGGAACACGGATTCTGCACAAAGACGTAAACACAAAGCGCGGACCGCCGACGGATCAGAATCAGTGAGATGTCGCCTTTCTCACCCGACGGCACGTACACGGTCGGGGCTGAAAGCTGACAGCTCGCTGATCCTGATCCGTCGGCGGGTCCGCGCTTTGTGTTTACGCCCTTTTTGCGCTAGATTCAAAAGCTGCAGGTTTTTATCTCTCTCCAAACAATATTGACTGAACCAGCAGCAAAAGGAGATCCAAACTACACTTCACATAAACATCGTCATGAATTCCCTCTTATTGTTTTGCTGCCACCACGATAAAATCACACTTCATGCACAGCTCTCTCTCTTTCTCAGTATACTTCAAGAACAGTTTCCCATCTAAAAATCTCTGTTTTCTGCATTATTCGCTTGCTTGTTATGCACAAGTCTACCGTTGTTTACAGCGCTGTCGGCCGCTGTTATTTTCCTTTTACTTACTTCCGAAAAGAAAACCTAATTTCTGCCGTTCAACAAGCTTCTGAACAAATGTAAACTTTTTACAATTATGCAAAATTGCAAAACGCTCAGCTGTGTCTCTAAAACCTCTGTAACTTTGCTCTGCTTCACTTCCGCAGCATCAGGTAATGTTCACATGTTGATTAATGGTTTTCTTTCATTTTTGATCTACTGCAGAATATTTTTATTAAATCCCAGGCCAGGAAAATCACCTTCATGTTTTTCTGTGTTTTATCCTCAGTTACTTTGACACAAAGGCATCTGCTGTGACGCTCACACCTTTGATAAAGTCTCGCAAGTGCCAGCTTTCTTTTTATAGATATAAAAATAGGGAAATGTACTGATGCATGATCTGAATTATAATATTTCTGACTGTCTGAGGCAAAATTTCCCCGAATCGAATTGTGGATCAAATCGATTTGGGACCTTGTGAATCGGAATCGAATCGATTCTAGAAATCAGTGACGATACCCAGCCCTAATGTACATTGCTAGTTTATCAAATCACACTTGCTGAACAGTCTTTACCTTCAAAATCAATCTCTCGGCTTCCCCTCACGTTCTCTCTTTCTTACATCATTCCCCATCTCAGACTCTGTGTTGACCTCTAAGAAGGAGAACAGAGATGAGTTTGTGTGTCATGTCTGCTGAGCTGTTTCAAACGCTCAATTTGAAATTACCTTTTAAAAAATTGCTCAGATTATGCTCATTTAATTTCTGTAGTGTTAACTTGGGTGCAGAAGTGCCAAAAACATCTGAACCATGAACACAGCACAGGCATGAGATGGGAAGAGGGTGTGTGCAGACAGGATCATCTGGTCTGCGTGTCTCGGGACTCTGTTTTGGGTCAATACATTCCCCTTTAACCCCTGAACATATGCCATTTTTGAAAACCAATAATAACACCCTCCTCTGTTTGCTTGCTTCGCTGTAGCATCATTTTCATTTACTCTTGAGGCAGTGGGGAAGTCAGGCTCTCTGGAGACAGTGTGCCCTAATATGTCCAACTGCTGCGCTTTCCTTTATGAATTCATTGGCCTCTGACCAATTTGGCAATGCTCAGAGGAGTTTTCAGGAAAATCTGAGGAATCTTCGAAGACATGCCGCTGCAGTAGATCAATATTGATGTTACTGTCATAGCCATAAAAAACAGCGTTGCTTTGAGCTGCCATTAAATATTAATTTTTATGCATGGGCATAGATTCAAACACGCTTAATTGCTTTTGAAGGACATTATGCCAGGAGGAGCTGATCTGTCTTTCTCTGATATTTCCTTTATTATATAATCTTGTACAGAACATCACCAGGTTTGTATTTGTTGATAATATTTTATGCAAACTGACAGCTTATAAAGTTACAAAGGTTTTTGGCAGTTCTTTTTTGGACACTAGCTGTAACATTGGGTTTCTGTTTCCTCTTGGGATTGAATTGATGATCTTTTTTGGTTTTCAGGTATTTTTGGAATGAATTTTAAGATTTTAATGATCACGTTCAACATCACGAGCAAAAGAAAGATTTCGTAAACCTGTAAAAAAACAAAAATAAAATCGAACTACATTATGCCAGCTGTGAGGCACGGTGGTGGATGGATGACCATTTGAGCTTGTTTTGTAGGCACAGGATCTTGGCACCTTACAATCATTGAGTCAGCCACGTACTTCTCTGTATACCAAAGCATTCTAGAGTGAAATGTGAGCCCATTTGTCCAACAGCTCAAAGGACAACGATCTCAAACACAGCAACAAATCTACAAGAGAATTAAAAATCTATGTCTTATATCATTGTTGTCCAATATATATTTATATTTGCATGTTTAAATAATACTGTCACTGCTGCTTTTCAGCTCTTATTCACATTTTTCTAGACTTAAATTCTTGCAGAGAGATGGCACTAAGAAAATACATTATAAACTAGCACTTAGTGTACTTTGTATCAGCTCTAATTCCATCCATGGACTCAAATCATCTATTCTGACTCAAAGAGAGGAACTGTAAAATATACTAAATGGAAAACCAATTAGTGGATGCCCTATTGGAGTAGTCAAGAACAATCTGGTGCTTTAAAGAGCAAGGTGTGCTGAAGCTTGTGCAAATCTTTCCTGTCCGTTTTTCTCAACCTAATTAAAATTATGTGTGGGCACAGCATGCAGGATATAGTGTATAGCAACAATCTGAACTCTTAAATTATACTCATGTGATAATAGAGAAGCTGTAACTTGTAAATGTGGTAAATAAGAGCTTTAACCTGTTCCTACCCAAAGGGCTTTCTGAGCTTCCTGCTTGAAAATGACATGCCCAAAATAAATGGGCAATGCGTCGCCATTATCAGAAGCTACAGTGGCTAACGACTACCAGTGAAAAACAACAGAGGAAACCGGTCCGGTAAGAGTTAATGTGTAAATCAGCTATCAAAAATTGGTTAGCTGTAAGCACTTAATGCTGATGCTGTAATGGTGTAATATTATTTTTTAAGTAAATCATGAATTCAATTCATTCTCTCTCATATATCTTTATCTTTTGTGTGTGTGTGTGTGTGTGTGTGTGTATATACTGTATATATGTGTGTCAATATCTATCTATCTATCTATCTATCTATCTATCTATCTATCTATCTATCTATCTATCTATCTATCTATCTATCTATCTGATGTTTACACGCACAATACTTTTCTAATATTTTGGCTTCTAACAGCCTCTGCTGTTCTTATTAGAATTTACCATCAATGTATTTCATTGTAATTTTTCAAGTTGAAATCTGCTTCTCTCTTCTAACATTTAGTGTTTATCCCTGTGGTGGCATCAGAAATGTCCTCCAACAAATATGTCCAGGACAAGTTAGTTCCCGGAGGCTGGCTCACCTCCAGATCCAAGTACCAAATTGTAACTCCTTGGAGAAGGGTCTTATGGCACAGTTGCAAAATGTGTCAGAATAGCTGACAAAAAGACTGTAGCCATTAAAATAATGAAACATGAGAACCCAAAAGACCTGTTAGAAAACCAAGAAGTAAATATTGCTCCCTAGAATTTCTGTTAGAAAGATGTGTGCAGTGGATGTAAGGACTGTGATGAAATGCCTAAAAAATGTTTATTTCTGTAAAACTAATGTAAAAACCATCTGTAACCTATGTTTCTAGCTCACTGCCCTGAGAAGACTTAATGCCTATAAGTCAATCAAACACAGTATAGTTCAATGTCTTTTAGAGACAGTGGACATCTATGTCTTAAGTTTGAATATCTTGAAAAAAAGTGAAAGAAAAAAAGGAAGAAAGAAAGAAAGAAATTTCAAGCTGCTTAGTTTAAAGGCAATTCGTCCCATCATCATGCAGGTATGTTTAACTCCCTAAATGTTTTGAAAATGGACACTGATAAAATTTTATCATAACATGACATATTCTTTGATAACTTTCAGATCGCAAGAGCTCTTAGTCACCTCAACTCTACTGGAACAATAAACGCAGACCTGAAACATCAACGTGTGCCACACTGAATTAAAGTAATTGACTTCGGCCCGGCCTGTGAAACCTCAGCTGCCAAAGACCCGTCCTTACCAGTAAGTAGCTGGAATCAAATTTAATCTCTTCCTCACACAGTCACACACACTTCAGTGTTTGTGCTTTATATTAGGGGTTTCTCAACTGTAGTATAACTCATACTTATCCAAATGATCAGTATTAACAAAAAACATAACAATGATTTCTTTTTGCCCTCCATCAGGTCTCCAGAGATTAGTCTAGGGCAGAAATCGTAGATGTATGGTCTCTGGGTACATCTAGGCTGGGTACATCTGAGTTACATAATGGAGACCCAAGGGCAACCCCGAGAGAAAAAGTTAGACTGTGGGCAAAACACTGCCCATCTTTTCTGCAGAGAGTTAAATTCCTGCAACAACTACCACTGGTAAGTCAAAGTACCCACCACTTCACCACTGCTCTGGTTAATCCTATCTTTAAACCTATTAGCATTTTACTTATTTTCTAACCCTTGATTTTTAATGTATTGTAAAATATAAATTTTGTAGTGCCCAATTATCCAATGTGCTAACAAGTTTTTGAGGTTTGGTTCATGGAGACAAGAGAAATAAAGTTCTCTGGATGACCTCTTCTACGTAAGTATACTTTTTGACCATTTAGTTGGCAAAAAAAGAACATGTTTCTATGGAGAACATGACACACTCAAATAAGTCTCTTTAGTTGACCAGAACAAATGCCATTATTCAACGGGTCCATCTTGCGCAACCAGTGGCTATCTCGGCAAGCCAGACCAAACCTACTTTGACAGGTCAAATAAGAGGCCCAGAGCAAACTACAAAGACGATAAGAGCCACATCTCTGATAACACCCTACACTACACCTACCACTACCTCCCTACACCCAAAAAATGCTAAATAAACCAGCTGTGATACTGGTGACTGGTCTTGATCAGTGTTTTCTTTTTTGTTTTTTTTTGTCACTATCTGGACTTTTGTTTCTGTAATTTGAGGTCATCACAGTTTTTAATTTACTATTTTTATATCTTATGAGCACAGAAGAGCACCTTTTAAATTTCAGTTATTTTATTTTATCTTTTGTTTGTTAAAGGTCTAGTATTAATCACAGAAAGAGGCTTACTGTCACAATATTATCATTTGTGAAAAACCTCTGTGTGCAGCTGAAGGCTAAAATGTTTTTTCCTTTGATTCAGATTTCTTGTATCCAAAGTAGAATAAAAATATTGAATAACTATACCAGTGCAAGTTTAGGTACTGTATGGTTGAAATTAACATTTGTTTTTGGAGGTTATTTAAATATATTGTGATATATATCGTGTATCATGATATAGCCAAAATATATTGTAAAAACGTGCCAAATACTTTATTCTGCTATTGACTGTTGTTTTAAGTTTTTTGTACCCCAGATAGTGAGCATGGACTCTACTACAGTAGTCAGCTGGTGTCTGATCCAAGCATGACAGATTTGAATGGTCTTCATATTGTATGTGCTATGTGGCAGAAAGCTATATTACAGTGTCAAAACCCCCAAAAATGCACAGGTTGAGCAAAATACAAGAACTCAAATGGAGTCTGAGCTTTTGTTTTTAATTAATTAACTAATTAATTGATTTTAAACTTTACTTTGAGAAAATTTGTTGTCCAAGAACAGAAAAAATAAATATCAAAAGATTCTCATTTTAGCTGTATTTGCATATGGGGAAAAATGCTCACAGCTCATTTTGAGTTCTTTCGTAGACCTGAAACAGACCAAGTATAAAATCACTCTTACTGTAAGATATTTACATTTCAAGTAGAGTTAGCAGTTATTCTCAGAAGGTTAACACTGTAAGTCTGTCTTTTGGAATTAAAACAAGCTTAAAATAAACCAGGACTAGCACTTTATCGGCTTTTTTTTTTTTTTTTAGATCTGTCTTGTCTTTCTTGAATGCTACCATTCTTATTCAAGGTTTGGGTTCAATGAAAGGTCACTGTCACATTACTTTTGAGTTACTTGTCCCATCAATGCTATTCACATCTGTCAAAATTTGTAAAGGCTGATTAAGAGGTATACACCATCAGCCTGAATTCAACCAGATTTTCTCCCCAGTTAACCAGTCACTGTAAACGCTTTTCTTGTACAGAAATTAACTAGAGACTGTAGCAGCAAGTGCTGTTTCTCATGCTTGATTTAGATAAGCATGGCTGTTTTATATTCTGGAAAACTTGAATAACCCATTAGCTGCGAGCATTGGCCCTGACTGATGGCTCCAGTCCATGTGTGGATTGGGCTGCCTCAGCAGCAGTGGTAAAAGATTTAAGAGCGCCAACCTTCAGGCAGGTTCTTCTCTGCTGATAACCACGGGGGATAGCCTAACGCATGCTGCCCTTAACTTATCCTGACTAATTTATAGTGTGGCTCGCTCAGGGCACATTTCCAATGCTGGACTTCAGAGCAGGCTGCAGCCTCTCACAGCTGGCTGAACAGACTAAAGGAGCTCCGCCAGGACTCCAGAGGCTGCCACTGAGACCTGTGCCTGCCATTCTGGGCCAGTACGGCTTGGCTCTGATCAGAATGAAGTCAAAGGGAGTCATCTTAGGGAGAACACAGGGAGCGACAGGAGTAATGATATCTCTGCCTGATAGTTTCACTTAATACACGGGACTGTTCCTGAGTATTAATCAGGAAAAAACAATTGTAGTTGTTTGTGAATTAAAGCACATATTGTCTACAATTTCATATAATCCAATTGCTAGCACATAGATCCTGTGTAATAACCAACAGTTTGTTTGTTTTCTCGATAAAGTTCCACGAGAATATTGTTTTCCTGCATGTCAAATGATGAAAACAATCAGCTCTGTGTTAAAAACAAAAAGGTGCAGGAACCTCACTATAAACACATCCTATTTTGTAACGAGTAAAGTAAGGGATTACTATTACAAAAAGTAATTAGATTACTGTTACTTTCCCGTAAGCACGCTGCGTTACTGCATTACTAAACTGTGGTTTTGTTTGTGAGAGTGTCTCATGACAATAACATGTTTTTAAAAAGTAACTAAGTAATAGAGTAAGTAATTACTTTTGAAAATAAGTAAACAATAAAGCAATGGGATTACTTTCTTTAAGAAGTAATCAGTAATTAGTAACCAATTACTATTTTCAAGTAACTTGACCAACACTTGCAGTGACTGTGTAAGATTGAACTATTCAATTCAATTCATTTCAATTTTATTTATATAGCGACAAATCACAACAACAGTCGCTTCAAGGTGCTTTATATTGTACAGTAGATCGTAGAATAATACTTAAAGAGAAGAACCTAACAATCATATGATCCCCCCTTGAGCAAGCACTTTGGTGACAGTGGGAAGGAAAAACTCCCTTTTAACAGGAAGAAACCTCCGGCAGAACCAGGCTCAGGGACCAGTTGGGGTTAGAGATAAAGACATGCTGTGGAAGAGAGACAGAGATTAATAGCAGGTACGATTCAATGCAGAGAGGTCTGTTAACACACAGTGAGTGAGAAAGGTGACTGGAAAGAAAAAACTCAATGCATCATGGGAATCCCCGAGCAGCCTACGTCTATTGCAGCAAAACTAAGGGAGGATTCAGGGTCACCTGGTCCAGCCCTAACTATATGCTTTAGCAAAAAGGAAAGTTTTAAGCCTACTCTTGAAAGTAGAGATAGTGTCTGTCTCCCGAATCCAAACTGGAAGCTGGTTCCACAGAAGAGGGGCCTGAAAACTGAAGGCTCTCCCTCCCATTCTACTTTTAAATACTCTAGGAACAACAAGTAGGCCTGCAGAGCGAGAGCGAAGTGCTCTAATAGGGTGATATGGTACCACAAGGTCATTAAGATAAGATGGGGCCTGATTATTTAAGACCTTGTATGTGAGGAGCAGGATTTTGAATTCAATTCTGGATTTAACAGGGAACCAATGAAGGGAAGCCAATATAGGAGAAATATGCTCTCTCTTTCTAGTCCCTGTCAGGACTCTTGCTGCAGCATTTTGGATTAATTGAAGGCTTTTCAATTAATCACTAGTCAACTAGTCACTGCCTGCATTTTAAAGCTGATCTTACAGGTAGCTACAACTAAACAATAAATTTAATACAATAAATAATTAATTTTCTTAAATGTAGAAAAATTCAAGTTTATCATCTTGTCTGCATTTGTCTGCAGCCTCTCTCTCGTCCACTGCTCTGACTCAGTCCATAGCTCTTCACTTCTTCAGCTCTGCTGGTCAGGCCTGAAACTGTCTGATTAATCACTCCTTTTTTGCTCTTTATTATTTCTCCAAACTCTGGATTTTCTGCTCATCTTTTATCTAACTTTAGTCCGCTAGCTTTTCTGTTAATGATAACAGGTGGGTAATGTGGCTAACAGATTATTGCTAATGGGTAAAAGGCTAATGTAAATGTGTGCGCTTGCCAGGTTAACATTTATGATAACGGTTTAATCCTTTAATATTTATAAAATGGGAGCTTTACTGACCTCTTTAAATTCCTCCAAAAGTGTTGTTCAGTGTTATGAATGTTAACTATTTCAACTGTTAGAGAGAAATGGAGCCGTGTGCCTGTCTGCAGTGGTGCTGATGTTGATACAATTGCAATTGAGGATCTAATTCAATTTTAATTTTAGTAACAAAAAAACCCCACCTTTGCCAAAAAGGATTCCCCTTAAAAGTCACTTTGAAGTACTTAAAATAAATAACCGGGAACTTAAACTTGAACAGCGATGATATATGTGGTCATCACAACTTAACATTATTTATTGTGATTTAATGTACAAGAAAAGAAATATTCTACTCTTGGCTACCAAAGATAATTTCTTATGCTTATAGATTTGGTAAACTTGGTTGGAAAATGTTACTGGGCCTTTGTGTGCCGTCAGCGTGACAACATCAATCATGAAGCCGGATTTTGTTGGCAGTAAATCAATGCATTGCACCCTTTGGAGTTTCAGGAATGATTCATGAGTTACCAACAATAACAGAGACAGCAGAGCAATTATCTAATTAAAAAGTGGTTTTGCTGTACAGGGCACAAGACACTGATTTTAATTGCATGTGATAAGTCTAACATAGTAAACGGGCTTTCTGTGTCTCAGCACAAGGTCGAAGGTTGGCAGAAGGAGCTCCCAGATTCATTAGCTAATTAAAGCTGGTTTCCTAAGTGGGAGTTTTAGGTGTTGAGCTCTCTGCAGCACCTTCTTACTCTAAGACTTCAGCACGAGAAGCTCGCTGAGCTCCGAGTTCCTTAATGAGGGCTAGACCATAGATTTCTCTGATGGAAGGTTCCCCAGCGTCAAAATCGCCCAATTATATGCGCCTGTGGGGGGAAAATATATAAAATTATTAAGCTGATCATCGTTAATTAAACCTGAGGGAGTTTGATCCAGTGCAGGGACTGTAGCTGAAAGTTGTGTTTGGACTCAAAGATAATTGGTGTATATAGTGAAGAGAATTTAAGAGACAGGTGAAGAACTGCATGTGAAAAAGTCTCGCTAACCACTTGTTTGACATCACAATGAATCCCTGTTGGCGAGAAGTAGTGTTTGTTTTTCTGGATGAGCCACTAAGAAGAAAAACTCAGATTTAAGGGGTAAGAACAACAGCAGGATAAACCACATATCAATTACAGTATATTATGTCCATCTCATTTTTTTTTCTCCAGAGTACATAATTAATCAGAGAATCAGTGCATGTGATTCCCTTTGACATGCTGTCATTAGCTTTGAACCTGCCAGTGAAACACAGCCCCCCAGGAGACTGCTAATTAGTGGAGATGCATTCAGTAACCCTGGTAATGAGTACATACATCATCATCACCATTATTTCTCATAGTTACTGCACATGAATCAATCCAATTGTTATTTTCTTTATGCACTGCATTTAATGAATGCAGTGATCTCTGAGATGATGTACTTGCAGGTGTACTGATCTTCAAAAAAAAAAAAAGTAAAATGGTATATAAAAAGGGACTAATATGAAATTGTAGTTTTAACACAGTTCAGCATGATTATTTTCAAACCTGCATTAGAAACAGTGTAGCATGTGTACTCACCTTTCACACAAGTCTCTTGAATACCAGTAGAAAAGCATTGGCATTTAAAGATATGCAGTAAAATGTCAAATAAGCAATGACACTGAATGCATGCATAGAAAAGTAACAGGTCAAGTAAGGCTTCCAGCTTAGTAGTGTTCATCTTAATAAAAGAAAAAGCAAGGCACCTTTGACATTTCAACTCAAGCCTGCATGATCTGCTGGTCTCTTAAATTATCGGTTATGTCTTATTTGTATTATTTATCCTTCCCCTCGTCCTCGATTCAGCTATGCAGCAGCATTTAAAAGAGAACTTCGGGCACAGAAAGATGACACCGTCATCACAGTGTTGACACACCGACTGCGTGTCTGCTGATGCTACATTATAGAGGTGTCACTGACTCAACAGAGCAATGACTTTGCAGCGATAAACAGAAAGGTGGTGACTGACAAGATGTCGCCACTGACAACGCCATCACCAAATCCAAAGGCAATTTTCAGTTTAATGAAAGCTCTTTGCAAGCTTCTGGGAAGAAACCAGACATGCTCTGACCGTAAAACACAAAAGTTCCAGGCTATAATGTAAGCAAGGTATTTCTCAAGAGTTTTTCT
>NW_005187404.1:3068058-3108659 GCF_000239375.1 Pundamilia nyererei
TTTTTGGGTTCATTGAGAACATGGTTGTTGTTCAATAATAAAATTATTCCTCAAAAATACAACTTGCCTAATAATTCTGCACTCCCTGTAATGTTATTGGGTGGGGTCGCCAAGCGCAGAGGTAAAGTGTGAAAGTTGCTAACACTGTGCAGTGCCTCCTCTGTCAGCTGCAGCTTCATGGGATGGGTTTCCATAGTTGAGCATGTTCTAAAGGTGTACTGTGTGGTTGGCCCAGCACTTTTGTCCATGTGTGTTACTACTGACAGCAATAAAGTTGAAAAAAAGGGGATTTCTTTCTTGAAAGATGTCTATTCACTTTAAGCTAGGTGAGGAAAAACAGTGAAAAAAGCACCTAAAAGTCTAATCTTAGCAAAGAGGCCAGAATCGATTCACCACAGGGCTCCAATTTTTTGCTTTTCACTTCAGTCTAAAAGTCTTGGTTTAAAAAAAGACACTGCCAATTAGAGTGTTGGTAGATGGATTTTGCTACCTTCACACAGAGGTAAGCTAGCAGCTTCCACTTGTTTACTATGTCTGTGCTAAGCTAATTGGTTGCTTGCTGTGGCCTTGTATTTAGCAGACAGACGTGACAGTAGAATCAGTCTTCTCCTCTAGCCATACATTTCTCAAAACAGCAAACTACCCATTTAAACTGCTATTTATAAACTTTGCTGTTATAAATCAAACAGATGTCCCAATTTTTACACGAAGCTACTCAAACTGGAGCTGTAGCGTGTATATCTTTGCAGCAGCCATTGATTTCTTTTGAGTTTTGGTACATGAGAGATGAGTCATTTCTGCAGTGCCCAGCATCGTGCCCGTAGCAACACAAAAACTTACACGCTAACGCAGTCACACGCAGTATGATCACACAGCCAGCATGAATTTTTTCCTCCAAATGGTAATCAATGGCCTGTAGGATGAAGGAAACCATACCGTATCACCGGACTAAACCACAGGACTGCGAAGAGGCAGAGGCTGAAGAATAGCTGAGGTCAGTCTAACCAGTATCTACTGCATAATGAGCCCCCGTGGGGCTGCCATATTATATGTGGAAATGGTTCCAATTAGGCCATCCAGCTGTAAAGCCTCCAGGATGAGAGGGCTGGACAATAACAAAGTTGGAGGGGATGATATGGATGGGACTGGAGTACAATCAGGTGTTACCTAAGCTCTATTCAGTCACTTTGAGCATGCATTTTACTGCAGATTAAACGAATCAGGGCCTGGATTTCTTTCTCTCCACACCAAATCATTCTAGGTTAAAGACCTATAAATCCACATTATAAAGTAATACTAAAGGCCAGTAATATTATTACTATCACAGTTTTAAAATAAGAACCATAAGCAGATTAGATATTATCATGACTTTGATGAATATATCTGCTAAATTCTGACTGACCTCTAAAGCCCTGTGACCTTTAAAAAATGATTTGAGTGGATTGAGCATAACCATTAAGCAGGTAGAAAGCTTGCCTGCTTAACACAATCATTCATCTCTCTGTAATCATACAATAATGTCAAATGTTTATATGAATTATGTGCTTTTTCATAATTGTCACTGTTCTTTTGAAAGATTTTCCATTTCAGTGAACTATGGAGGACGCTTTCATTTTCTGACTGTGTACGCTCTCATTATTTTCCTGCATAGTTTCATTGCCACTCCTCACACGTTATCAGTCTTTGTCACAAAATGTCTTAACATTCATTTGCTTGCAGGGAAGAAAATGGGATAATCATTCTAGGAATAAACCAGTGTTTGAACAAAAAGTATCACACTCTCTTTGGAGAATTTGAAGGGCGGTGCGTTAATGTGATTCTGAGTGGCTGGCGTTCTCTCCTCGCCTCTCTCGTGCTGTGTCATGAGCAGTGTATGTGCCAGCAAGAGGAGAAATGACCCTTTCTCCCTGTAGTGGTGTTGCATTATCAAATAACTTCTGATTGAACATTGGAGAGGATTGTTTTTTCCATTGATTAGCCTCTTTTCCCCAAATCTATGTTTATAGATTTCGATGCGGATCTTGGCCCAAGCAGAACTTAAAATTTAAAACACATGCAGCACAGGCCTAATAATAAAAAAATTCCTATATGACAAGGCAGCTTCACACACTTTTCTTAAATTGCTTTTGTTCAGTGTGTGTGTGTGTGTGTGTGTGTGTGTGTGTGTGTGTTTGTCTATAACTTAAACACTCCACGAACTACCGCGTGTTTGTTTTGTCATGCTTGGCGAGCTCAGAACATTTAAATATCTCCGTTCATTATCAACCTCGCTGCCTTGAATGCAACCGAGTACAGCTATTAATCATCATATCCATTTGTTTGTTTGCTCGCCTGTGCATCCACACACAATTTGCATCTTCTAAAATATGAATTTGTTGAAAGCAAAAGGGGGGGCAATCCCACTGCAGACACAAAATGGCACAAGGGGGCTAGTTTTTGTCCGGTTTTCTGCGAATTCTGGGTAAATAACGACTTTCCATGCTAAAAACATAGCTGGCCACAACATCAGTATGGCTCAGCTCTAACTTCAACAGAAAATGTTTGATTTCTTGGCGATACTATAAAGTACAAATCTGCCAAGAAGGCATCTTATAATCTTGACATGTGGCAGTGCAGGAGCAGAAAGACACCGTGTCCTCTTAATATGGCAGTGTTCAGTACTCTTGGCTAACTCAACCGTCAGGACTGCGACAGTTAAGGCAAGACAACTGATAATAATGTCGTTTATTCTGCAGATTTCCCCTGTTTTACTTTAACTTCGAAAAATCTATTTCCAAATGCAATTGGCTGCCCATTTGAAAATAACACACACAGTGTCCATATGTTAAGCTTGAAAACTGAACAAAAAGGCTCTTTTGGAAGGGTTGTTTTGGGCTGTAAAGCTGCAGAGCGAGACGATGTTGCTGTATTCCTTTTTTGCCTCCCACCTGAGGCTGTTGCTCTATTAAGTTGCGGTAGCTGGGCTGGCCACTGACTGCCTAATAACAGACCACACATTGATGTGGTCTGATGGGCTTTGGGGGTGATTTAAGTTCTTTAAAAGCCTTCATGATCTCCAGGTTTGTCCAAGTGCACAAGTCGATACATTTGTATTTGTGCCTGCCGCAGATGGCCTCATGTTGTCTATACGTGTGTGGGTTTCATCACACAGCTCAATACCAACTTTCACAATTCCCCAAGACCTCGCTGAGTCTTGAAGCAGTTCTAGTTATCTAATCTTGCAGGAGCTCGCTGTGTGCAGGTACCATACAGCGTTACATTCAGCTGGCTTTCTGGATATATCCCAACATGCCGAGGAGACTGCTGTTATTTGGGTCATGTTGATCGAGGTGGAATGGAGTTATCCAAATGCTGAATTTTCATTGATCTGCTGCACCCATTTAGACCTGTTTTTCTGGGCAGAAAACATGTGTTTTTAATCACGATTTGGCATCCTGTCAGCACGAGTTGTGTATTTGTTACAATAATGCTATCTTATCTCTTATTCGACTGGTTTACGCGGAAAACTAGGTTGGTGTGCACTGAATAATTCAGTGTTTAAGAGGGTAACAATAGGAGACATTTCTCATCACAACAATGAAATTGCAAGCGGTTGCATCATAGCACAACACTTCACTCCTTTTAACCTTACAACACGATATCATACACGTCTGAAGAATCTGCTCTGTATACATGTGCGTTACATTTTGCATCCCCATTAAGAACTGCTGCAAGCTACTGTTGCACACAGGCCTTTTAGCATTTCGGAAAAGATCACATTTGAATATTTTTGCGCATATTTTATGCTTGCGTGTCGTAAAACAAGGCATTCATTACTCCTGAAGCCAGCAGTTAGTAGGTGGTGCAGAAGGTCTCTCTTAGTCTGAAAACCATGTAGAAATGACTAAACAATAACTCATTCACAAAGCATTTTCATAGGAGATGCTTTTTCAGCACATTTTTTTAGGTCAGTCATTTGTATGCTTGCTTGGTTTGTAAGAATTAGCTCTACAAAAAAATGCCAGGGGCACAAATGTAATTGCAGAACAGGGTGGGGAATCCAAGTCAATATTGATGCATTTAAGGGCTTCCGAAAACCACCAAATATGTGTTATTATCTTTGAAGTGCCATTTCCCTTGCGTGTAAGTAATCACATACAATGATAGTGTGTCATGGCTGGAACTGCATCATCAATCTGAGAATGATTCAGCAGCTAATGCCCTAAATTGAAATGAGAGAAAACGCAGACCGCCGAATTTCTGCTTAGTGTCATTACAGAACAAAGCTTGTGCCACAAAGGGCAGAAGAAATGCTGCGAAAGGCTTACAGTAGATTTAGAGCAACAATGATGAGCAAAGCCTTTGCTGTATTAAGGGTAACAAGCTCATCCTGCATCATCTTAGGCAGGAAATTCAAGGATCGCCTACTTTGCAGGCATAAGTAGAAAATACAGTGGGTGCTTTTTTTTCTTTTCTATATTTTAAAGGTGCATTCTCACTTAATAATTTATGTTCCAATTTCTTGCTCAACACACACACACACACACACACACACACACACACAAATTCGGTCTCTAACGTGTTTGTCATCCAGGGCATAGGAGAGACGCAGTATGCTAGAACAGAATAGCAAAAGCACTTACTGTTAATAACAATGTTTGGAGGTGGGATGCACAAAAAGATTGCCTATTGTAAATATGTTGTGCAGCTTGGGGCCAGGATACACAGACACTGCTGTAATCTACCTCAATGCAGGAGATTATCACAGCTTCAGCATTCAGACTAAAGACCGAGGCACATTAAGGCACGTGTTTTGCGCATGGTGTTACCTGTGACTGATGACTGAAGTGTTCATTACCCGAGTCCCTATACTCCACTATTACACTGTCTGACAGGCTCCATAAACACATGAACAGCTATGTGCTTAAGCTGTAATTGTATAGCACAGGAGTCCAGTGGAGCAGCAACATAAAGCATCATCAGCCTTACATCATACACCAATCAGGCACAACATTATGACCACCTGCCTAACATTGTGTTGCTCCGCCTTTTGCTGCAAGAACAGCCCTGACCCATAGAGACTTAGACTCCACTAGACTTCTGAAGGTGTGCTGTGGTATCTGGCACCAAGATGTTAGCAAGTTTCGATGTCAGGCCTCAATGGATTGGAATTGTTTGTCCACCACATCTCAGAAATGCTCGATTGGATTGAGATCTGGGGTTATTTGGGGGCCAAATCAACACCTCAAACTCATTGTTGTGTTTGTCAAACCATTCCTGAATAATTTTTGCTTTATGGCAGAGTGCATTATCCTGCTGAAAGAGGCCTCAGGCATCACAGAATACTGGATGGCAGGACCCAAGCTTTCCCAACAGAACGTTGTCCAAAGCATCACACTGCCTCTATCGGCTTGCCTTCTTCCCACAGTGCATCCTAATGATCTGACCCAGCCACCACGACTTGGCTCTTGTCATCAAACTCACTCAAATCCTTACACTTGCCCATTTTCCCTGCTTCTAACATCAACCTTGATTAGAAATGAAACACAGACAAAAAAGAAAAATGTCAAATAATCTTTTTACAGACTTAATTCAGTTTTGTGTAATGCTATTTCACCCCTGCTTGTGTTTCACAGACTATTGGAGTTCATCTTTATGAATTAATGTTTACTTTCAGAGTTGACTGAGTCGCTGATTGAGTCATTTATTCATCGTATAAAAGCAAAATGTGCATCGCAGTTATTTACTGTTGTCATTATTTGGGGTTTCTGTTTAGTTACTTCCTGATTTAATTTGAAATCACTCACTTGAGTTTCAGTAGTTTTACTTCTAATCTTGGTTTTGTTTCCCTGCTTTTTTTAAACACCACCTGCCAGTAGTTATGAATCACTCTCTCCAGATTGTCTTGTCATTCTTCACAGCCAAGCTTTCCTGTCGCTTTCAGAGCTATATTTTCCATGTTTTCTTTTGTTTCTGATTTGCATTTGTTTATGGATCATTGTTCAGAGTCAGACTCTGCCTGAGTGCCTGTGTGACCTCAAGATAGTCGATTACAGATTTCGATTTTGGATTTTATCTCTGCCGCCCATGTCCAGCATTCGGATCATCTGCCCAGTGAATCTGTTACAATAGTTAATGGTGCGGTCATAAAATGTCTTGTCTTCAGCTGAAAACCACAGCAGTGTTGTGACAGGGACAGTATCAAAATCCCACGTTTGAAAAAAGATGGGAGCTTCTTAGTTGCCTGACTAATGTTTCTTCCTTTAAATACTAGTAGACTGCCATGTCTGAAAATATAATGATTGGCTGTTGCTTTGATGACATATTGCCTGAAAAGAGTGCTTTATGTTGTAGCTATTGTTATAAACCACTGGTGTGTGTATTTTTTTTATTACTAACCAGGCAAAGGAGAAGGATCTTCTGTATATTCAATATGCCCCCGGTGGCATGAGCTTCTCCAGGCTTACTGTCTCAACTCTCTTCTTTCTCTGCCAAACTCTATCATGAACACACACATGCACATAATTTCATCTTCCTTCCCTTCTTCTTACTCTCCTGTCCTCCTCCAACTCCACCTCATCTCCCAACCCTATCTCTCACAGGCAATTTCTCCCTGCCTATTATTTATTAACTCTCTCCTCTTCTCCACCCCGTCTCTAGCCTCACTTCTTTCCCCTCCTTTCTTTCATTTATCTCCCTTATGCTCTTTCTTCTTCTGTCTTTTTCTGACTGTCTTTTTCTTGTGGGTGGATGAGGAGCTGGGGGTGGGGGGTTGCACTGGGGTGTTTCTGTGTGGCCGTCTGCAGATCTGGAAAGGACATCCTCTCAGTTTAATTCAAGTCAACCCCGGCCTCCTGGTGCTCCGAGACGCAACGCAGCATGTGTGGCAGCTCTACAGAGACAGCCAGAAGGAAGAGACAAGTCTCATCTGCATATATGCATGTGTGTGTTTATGTGTGCGTGTTTGCCTGCTTAAGCTCATGTCAGTGTGTGAGAAGGAGGAGTGTGTTTGAGCCAAGCATCTTTCAGCAGTTCCCTGCAGATGGAAAGAGTTAATTTCACCCTGGCAGCAATCATGGCTGTCCATAAATCTATGATGAGAAGCTGCTATGTTGATTAGTCGGCGCTAATTAAAGGGGTTTGGAGTGCTATCTAAATTATTACCCAACATAAGCTATTTGCTCTAAGCTTGGTGGAGAGACTGTAAATAAAGCTATGATCATGAAGTGTTATAGTGTTGTGCCACTTTTTTTTTTTTACATGTTAGAGGAGGCAGTTTGCCTTTAAGGACACCGACAGTGGCAATATTCTTTAAAAAGTCCAAGAAAGTTAACTCCTGTCGTTTAAACATGTAGTGCATAGTGCAAGGTTGTTGTGTTGAATATTGTAAGTTTAACAGACTCTTAGAGTCTGTTAAATGCTTTTTGATGGTCAGTCTCAGCACAGACCGTGCGGATATGTAAGTGCACTTACAGACCTCTGCAGTTACATCATTACAGCTGATGCATGGACCTGTATGTGCATTTGACACAGCTCCTTGTTTGTTGTTTGGCTTTTTGGTCTGTTACCCTGAAGTCAGTCATTTTCTTTTCAGCCAAAACATTTACATTTAAGACAGAAGAATATAATTTGGCTTTATACTCAACAGCAGGCACATTTGGCATTTATCTGCATCCATGATCTCCACGTACTCGCACAGATATCCGCTAATTAATGGTTGTGGACAGTGTGCAGAGGAGATCCTGTGTGGATTCTGTGGCTAAATGCTGAAGTCAGTGTGGTTACACTACCCTGTTGCTGAATAAATGCAATGATTTTATAATATAATGCAGTCTTTTTATGTGTTAAATTGTGTTGGAGAAATCCTGAGAGGTTTTCACTCATGTGGTATTACCACTTAGTAGACCCAGTTGTGATATGCAGGGCGATTCACTGCAAATTGGTGCAGATGAAAACAGAGGGGACTACACACATTTACGGACCGTATTAGGACACGTTTATGATTTTTTTCACTAGCCTAATCTCTTCCAGATAAGGTGAGCACAACTTTTTCCCCTTTAGTCACAAAAAAGGAGCAACAAGATCTTGTCCTCTCTTTCTAATTCAGAAAAAAGTTCCCAGACAGGCCTTGGAGCATCCACAAATGCAAACAGGAGATGCCTAATCATGGTGAGCTGCAGGGTCAAGTCAAGGTATCGTGCAGCTTATGACTCAAATAAGTTTCACAAATTTATTTATAAAGGTTTCTGAGGGGAACGTCATGACAATCCAGTCAATAATTGTTGAGGAATTTCCGATTATGAAAAGTGAAGAGTTCACGAAAGTCAGCAGTGATCTAAACTAAGAATGTCTTTGCAGAAGTTTGTGGCAGACCATCCAGCACTAATCTGTTGTTGTCACCTTCTCAAAGGAGGTTATGTTTTGTGTGACTGTAATCACCATAGCTTTGAATGAATACTGATAAAACTTTGTAGGGGTGTAGAGTAGGGTCATGTTAACAATCCATTAAAATTTGGCTTACATCATCCAAGGTACACCTTAAAGTACATTAAAAAAAGGATAAAGGAAGCCAAATGACCGTACAGAAAAAACAAATACTACAGTACATCAGTGAAAATAAATAACACCTAGAGCGTGAACAGCCTTGATGGTTTGTGCTCTCGATGTGCTTCTTGCAAAAAATTAACAAAACATATGTCAAACTTGTGTCTTTGCCAAATCAAAAGTAATGGTAGGCCTGTTAACCTTGACTGTCCAAACAAAAACCTAGTAGCACACTAAGAAAATAGCTGCTTGTAGTAAAAGGACATCTAAGAGCTGTATTTGTAGTCTACCTTTTCACAAAAGCATGAATTTCTATTAAACCACTTTTTTCAACGAATTTTTGTTTCTACTGGATTTCTCTTTATGAATTAAACCCTTTATCTAAATATCAGGCATGTTTAATTAGTTGGTGTTTTGATCTTAGTTAATGGTCCATAAGTTATCTAAGACCTATACTGTATACTGCAAAGCGGTAGCAGTGGGTTGCATAAATGCAGTAGTATGGCGATGTAGTAACTTGCGATATTTTATTTCAAGCTAACATGAAAATAATCACAAAAAGTGTTTAAAGAGACATTTTGAACACATTTACATGTAAATATTAGCAACCTAGCCATAGAGCAGGGGTGTTGAACTCCAGGCCTCGAGGCCCGGTGTCCTGCAGGTTTTAGATCTCACCCTGGGCCAACACACCTGAATCAAATGATTAGTTCATTAGCAGGCCTCTGGAGAACTTCAAGACATGTTGAGGAGGTCATTTAGCCATTTAAATCAGCTGTGTTGGATCAAGGACACATGTAAAACCTGCAGGACACCGGCCCTCGAGGCCTGGAGTTCGACACCTGTGCCATAGAGGGACTGGAATGTACTTCATGCCTTCCTTGTTCACTACCGACTTCTTGGCTTCAAACATATTGTCTCCCCCTGCTGGTACTACAACTTTGTGTCCATTTCACGCTTTAGAGAGGCAAAGTGTGAAATGGACTTGGTTGACCTGCGTTTGCATTACATGCACATCCGTGATATCCTAGTGCTAACATGTTTTATTTTGCTCATGTTTTATAACAATAAAAAGCTTAGAGCCATCATATCTATATTTATATCTATATTTTCTTTGAGAGCTGTAAGGAGGAGAAATCTGAGTCTGCGAGTGATTTAACATTGAAATCTTTTCCAGTTGTTGTTCTCCCCTCACTGTCTAATCATTTCCAGCTTTTACACCTTCAGATTATTGCCTCGGCTTTGTCATCAGCAGCCCTGGGTCTTTGAGCTCTTGCACCTTGCCTTCCCCATCTTACTCCCCTACCCAGCCTTCTCACGCTGCTGTTCTCTACATATATATCAACCTCTAATAATATCAGAGGCCAGGGGGATCATAGACAGAGGAGGTAAGTGGATCTGCCAGATCATTTTGCCCCTGTCGTCTACCTAATTCCTCTGCTGGATTTTCTGGGAAATGTAACTTCTATTGGACAGGAAACAAGACATAAAGAAGAAAGACAGCCGTGATAGAGTGAGGCTGAGAGTAAGAAAGATTTAACCACATCCTTTGAGTGTTAAATTTAGCTCTCCTGTAGAAAAATAGATAAATAAAGCTGCTGTGTAAGTAACAGGAAAAAAGAGAACAAAGCAAGATTGCCAGGTTCAGCCCAGCTGTTTCTAAGAGATACACACAGATAAAATCTATTGTGATATTGGAAAAACACTTCTAGCTACATTTGCATTGCACCTAACAAGAAAGTCAATATCTTACATATCTCATATTGTTCATTATGTTTATGAACTCAATTTCTTTTTGTTTTGCTATGGAAAAGATATGAAATAGGTAGCATCACATGATCAGTTGTGCGAAAATGTGTTCACCCGAGCACCACGAGAACAATGCGATACTCACAAGCAGTGCTGTCCCCTTCCACTGCAGGTACAGGCGCCTCCTAGAGCGTATTCCCTTCTTCCTTGCTCTTTGTCTCAGGCCTGCCGTTAATTGGCGTCCTTCGGGGAGCAGAGATATGTTTGTGTGTGGGTGTAGCTGGTCAAGCTGAGTGGAAGCCGTGACACGGGGGTGACATCCGAACTCCTGCAACAGTTTCACTTCCTCTGGGCTGGCCCCTGGGGAAACAAGAGCACGAGAGATGTGAGTAAGAATGGTCCTCCTCTTGCTAATACAATGAGGGGCATTGAGGGAAGGAACGAGCAGGATGGTTGCTGGGCGGAGGAGCTGCCACACTACGAGAGCCACGCGGTCATTCTCGGTGGCCGTGTGACAGATTTTCTGTTTGCATCTGGACAGCTGTCAGGAAAGATAATCATTGTGTGTGTGTGTCTGTTCCTAGCTTAAGCTGCATGCTGCTTGACAGACAAGAAATAGTTTTTTGACTCATGGGGTGTGTCTCATGGAGTGCAATCTGCTAGTCTGTGTTTTGGTCAAGCTGTAAATCAGGTACCTGCATGGCCTCCAAGAAAAATTATTATTTTATTTGTTTTGCTCCCTGGGGAAAAAAATGAATCACAAAAAAGCACTTTAACAACTTGTTCAACCCATCAGCTATTAATAGCTGCATTCCTCTTATGCGTGGCCTCTGGGGAGCATCATTTCAAAATGTCCATTTGGAAGAAATGAAAGAAACACACCAGCTGCACTTCTCACTCACTCTACCACAATTCCTCTACATGCCTCCTCCCCTCCTCCTCCTCTACCGCTCTCCATTATTGATGAGACTTCCTCTGGCGTCCTCATCTGCCACTGTGTTGGTTGTACTCGCCTGTGGGCAGCCGCTGCGGATGTACAAGGGGAACAGCTGATGCCACACGAGGCAAAATAAGACAAGGGTCGGACACGTTAACAGCCTATTGACAGGGTGCAATCCAGAGGGCATGCTATGCTGCAGGCTTGTTACTGGCTTAATTTAAATTCAACAGGGGCTGTTTATAAGGGGAGCAAGCAATTATCTCAAAAACACGGGAAATGCCCCTTCTGTTGGACTCATCCCGAGCACAAGAATGTGAAGCACGCTCGGCAGCATAAAATGGGAACAACTAAAAAGGAAGCCATTGGAAATGAATATGAAGCTACTGTAATTGAGGTGGAAGAATCAGCTAGTACAAAGACAGGCTGAAAGACGTCAGAGATGAATATCCCCCACATTGAGGACGACCTGCACATTACACTACTTCAGTATTTCTGTATAATACCTCCTTGTCACGTTTTCTTAGATTTATAGTGTTTATATTAATTATTAATGCAAATTCATTCTGTTTTTTTTATATCACTGTTGTACGTGTATATTTTTTTATCTCACAGTATGAGGACCTTTTACTCTGACTTAGTTGTTTATTTATTGTAGAATATACTATTTTTATTTTTTCCACATTCTAACTATCCATCTATCGGCAAAGCAAAAAGAACCCTATGGTAAATTCATATGTATTCTCCTGGTACCTACAACATCACTCACAAACACGCGCCCTCTGTCTCCATCACACAATGTTGTATTGTGCTTTGACATGACAGAGATGAAAGACTGCAAACCTGCACCTCTTGCACAACAGGGAACAATGTATCATTGTGCTACCAATGCTACTTTATTTTCATTGAGTTGGTTGTGAAGTGTCACGGTTATTCCCAGAGCCACAGCAATATCGGACTTCTAAAAAATTTTTTTAGAGATATATGATTAAAATAGCATGGGAAATTAAAAAACACACACACCAAAAAATAATAATGTGATGTGAACAGACAGCTGTCAGGGCCAGTGAAACTGGAAAACTAAAGGAAAAATATTTTTAAGTATTCAAAGGGACCTTGTTACCCAGTAGGCACAAACAGCAATAATGTTCAGGTTATGCAGTTGGGTGACCAAAGAAAGAATCTCAAGCTGTGCTGTAGGTCATCAGGGGTTCAAGATAAAACCCAGCACTAAACCAAAATAGGTAGCTATGGTTACAACAGTACACCGCTGATAGGAGCTGTGGTACATCACAAATAATGGCATTGATGCTGACGTTAGAGTGCTTTAGATGTTTGCCGGAGATTGTTGCATTTTATTATTTACCCACCAACATCTCTACATTTCCACATGCGGAATTGTTGAGCTACATCTGTGATTGGCTGGCAGCACTGTTTACCACGCCTCCACTGACCAAGACAATGGCTTCTTGAAACACAACTCAGCATCTACATGGCAGCATAATGTCTTTGTGCTCATCACAGCTAGAAGCAGTCCTGCATCGACTCTTCGAACAGTTAAAAAATAAAAAGGGAAACAGTGATAAAGGGCTACTGCCATTCTTAAGTAAAGCATCTAACTACAACTAAGTCTTAAAACAACAGAGTGATGCATTTGATGTGGTATTAAAATGTCCAAAGTACTTGAAAACTCATTCAAGCACCAACTCCATACTCCAGCAGCTGGCTCTAACACCATTCAACCACTGTTCTATCATGTTCTGCTCCATGACCAGACAGCAAACACTTAAAAACACACCCTCTCTCTCTGTCTCACACACACACACACACATTGAGGGAGACACACTTTTCAGACAATCTCTCCACTGCGCAGAGGGCCGCGGTGGCTCTAATACGAAATGACCACTGTGACCACGTCAATCTGTGCATCTGACAGTGACGGATGAAGAGCCAAAAACCTGAAAATGTAAGATTGGATTCTGGGAGCAAGGAGAGGAATCAGAGACAGGCTAGCGTTGGTATTGATTGACTTCAAACATACTAATGTAGCCCATCAGAACACAGGTGGGGGTGCACTTGCTTTCACACATGCTATTTTTTGCACGCACGATCATTAAGGAGCGATAATTCATAACCCAGAAGTTGTCTTACACGAACAAAGCCTGACTTGCAGACAAAGAAGCAATTAACGTAAAAACAAAAGTGCACCTGCAGATATTCCTCCCTTGATTGTGTTTGAGATTCGTGTTTCTGTATGTACACTCACTGCTGCACCATTTTCTAAGCCCGGAGTCCGAAAGAGAAGCTTTAACACCCCTGCAGGTTCTATTCTTCCCAGTTCAGTCTAAACCTGAAAGACCCACCGGGAGCCATGTGAGTACCATATCATGTAGCACACACACATACATGCACACTTAAAGTATATAGACCCCCAACAATATATTGTATCCACATAGATTTACTTGCCCAAGGCTAAAAAGGCAATCAGTACGCTATGGGAAAACAGAAGTGGATGCTTATTTTCAGCAAGATTCACTATGGAAACTGTTTTATATCTCTGCGTCAACAGAGGGTGGGGCCTTTGCTGGACTCCACTGCAGAAATTCTACCAACTAATCCAACAATCACCCTTGTTCATCACTAGTACACATTTTTTGATAGAAATACTGGATTCTAAAGACATCAATAATGATGAAAAAACAAAAAAGCTAAATAAAAACAACATTAGGTCCTCTAATGAATTTTTGATGGCATGTCAGGTCATACCTGAGATAATGACTGAGCTGTTGGCTCTTAAAAAAAAAATTCTTGACGACGTCTGTCATTTAAGAGGAAGCTGCCAGGTTCATCATGAAAGAGAATTGATCGTGCCTCTATGATTAATTCAGACGTGTCAGTTAGTGAGTAAATGCTTCTTTATTCTCGTGTACGTAGTCAATATTAATAATGCACACGCGGGTCTAAGTTTAACATCCGTCTTGGCAAAGTCTAACATGGAAGGTTTCACCAGCTGTGCACGCCTGTCACCACGTCCCTTCTTCCTCTCTCTTCCTCTTCTTTCCACTTCAAGCTCGCTATTCTATCCTTTCCCTCCTCTTTCTGTCCCTGTCTCTGAAAGGCGCCGTATGGCTCTGACACCCAGTCTGATAGAAAGATGTGGCCCATCAGCAGTAATTGGAGGAGCTGCGGTGGTTGGGTTTCTCTAGGAGGTGGCGGCGGTGTGATCGATCCTATGGATGGCAGAGGTGGGAAGGCATGTTGACAGAGCTGCGTCCCCCACAGCTCCTGACAGCTCAATGAAGGCCGAGCCGCAGAGCACAGGATGTCCTTTTACAAGAACAATCGTCAAGTGTGCAGGTCGCCCCCGAGCCCTCAGAACTCGCAATCATCCAGTTAAATCATAATTACCCATTTAGCCGATTATCAACCGGGTAGATGCACGCTGAATTTAATGTAAGCCTTTCATTATACACACATTAAAGAAAAAAAGAAAAGGGAAATGCCACAGGCCCAATAGCAAAGATGTGATGTAATTATCTTGGAGGTGATTTATTTGCCGATTTTACAGCAATAATCTCCCGACACCCTCCGTGCATTCTGCGAGGTATACAGTTTAATTGCACGCTGTTGTGCACTGACACAATGAAATAGCACGAGTTGTGAATGATGGATGTAGCAGAGGCTTCACTCAAGTGAGATAATTTGCATGCTTGTGACAGTACACAGGCTGGTATCAACATAACCCTGTGTGTGTGTGTGTTTTTATTTTTTCTTCTCATCACAGCTTTGGAGAACAGTCTTTGTTTGTTCTCCTGTTTATGGTTTTCTCAAGACCAAAACTGTACTGTGCCGAGCTCAGCCTGACCATCAGTTGCCATGGCAACACAAGGCAGCTGGGACTGATGGCGCGTTAGAAAAGCTTGGCACAGGTTAAATCAAAAGAACTATTTATTTGCCTCGCGCTGTTGTCTTACCCTTATCGCGGTCAGACTTTGTGCTTCGTGCTGTGTTAATATAATGTTTCAAATACTGATGAGAGCTATTTCAGTGACAGTAAATAAATAAATATGTTTTGTTTGACCCCAGTCTCAAATCTGCTGTGTACTTCATCCCTTTAGACTTTTACCCTTGGAGGGAATTATATGCCATGTGCTCACATGTGCAGTATCGTTACAGTAAATAGCACATTCACTCCCAAAAGTGAAGCCGGCTCTATCTTTCTCTAGATGGCTTTCATCTGCACATTTGTCACTCAACCTTCTGGGTCATTTCCAACTTCTGTGAGGGTTCAAGAAACAGTCAAGGAGTGATTCAGTTTCCCTCTTGTGTAACTGTATTGCGTGTCCCCGCAGCCTTGCCTATCATCTTTGCTTGCGTGCATTGCACTGACAAAAAGGTGAGATTGTAAATGGTCATTGGAAAACTTTGAAGGCGATGACATGCTCCATGGCTTTAAGTTTAGTCACCCTCCCGTGCTGAATGTTTATGAGCTCTCTTATCATAGCTGTAGCAGTCACTTCAGAAAGCCAAAAAGCCTGACGTCTGAAATATTCATCACTCTCTTTCCTTTAGTTTGTTCCTTCACAGTATCATACTCCATGTGACTACTGTGAAGGAAAAAACACCTCTGCTCTCTTTAGCGCTTCAGAGAGCATTGTTACAGTTTTTAAGTTAATGATACGCTGCAAAAGGAGACAGTCTTGATTGTAGCATGTATGCTCGCACTTCAGAGTAAGTTACTGTGCTTGTATATTTAATATTCAGATAACTTGCCCCATATCCACAAAAGCTCTGGAACATGCTAACAGCTTTGGTGGTATCTCAGTGGTTTGAGCCAAATGTTAAGATGTTGCATCACAGTGATGCTTGTCATAAAAACCAATCAAATACCCTATGCACACTTATCTTACAAACTGAAAATGAAACCAAATATCATTAGTAAATCTTTTGATACATAACAGGTATGTTATGTACATGTCATACATATTTTATGTTGAGTTAATATGTGGGCAGCAACTTGCGGGGGCTAAAAAAGTGCAAATAAACCTGCAATTTTAAAGCTGCTTTAGTTTGGCTCTGAAAGTGGGTCAATTCCAATAAAGTTACATGTTAATATGCTAGACTGTTGAGCAGAAATGAACACGTTTACTATATGACAAATATACAGGGATGATCTTTAGCTTAATAATCAGGGCTTAGAGTTATACATGATGGACATGTGCACTTATGGGACAATTATTTTGCTGAACAGTGATGTTGCCACCATTTATACCAGTACTCACTGCAGTATTGTCTTGAATAACAGGCGTCAGTACTCAGGCAAAACATCCATAAGAGAAGCAGAAGAAATCAAAATGGGAAGTAAAGAAATTGCAGTTGTTTTTTCAAGAAAGTTTCATCTTTTCAAACTGTTGCCTCATCTCCCTTTGTATAATATTATGGCAGTGAAACCCAGCAAGCTCATACACTGTTGCTTTCAGCTGTGTCACTTGACTGATTGAGAGGTGCACGACAGAAACCGCATAGTGAACGCGTGGCTTGCGGCGGTGGATGTGACGTCACTTTCTGTGTTCAACGCAATTTGCGAGGGCGATGACGGCGGGTGGAATGGGCCTAAAACAGTGACAGCTGGCTGGCAGCACAGGAAGCTGTAGCTACTAGCAGTTTGCTAGGCTTAACCTCAGCTAATATGAGCCACTGAACTGGACTTCTCACCTGTGCATGTGGTGTTGGTGACTTGTAGCGCTTTTATTTGGCTCGAGAAAAATAAGAGATGACAAAAACAAGCCAAAATCCCCTGTAGAAAATGGAAGCCCATAAATGAATGACGGATTGGTTCAGCTTTAATCTGTATATCTGTGATCTGACTTTTGAGAAAACATTTGCATGCTAACCAACTTGATCCAAAGAATGAATCATCATAAAATTACACAATGCAATCTGTTTTTCCCTGACACGAGAAGGAGCTACAGAAAAAACTGGCTCAGAAAAGTGCCTATTCCCTCAGACAAGAGTTTTCATCATTTAATTGTTGGCTTACCACACAGTAGAGGTAAAATAGCAAGAGCTGACGTAATCTGCTGGAGGTGACATCTGTTATTCTAACTGGTGAGAATGACAGTGAAGATGCTACTGAATGCCTTCATGCAGTTTTGTTTGTTTCCATCGTTGCTGGATTTCAGAATCAGAGTGTAACAAAAGCACACTCACATTTGAATTTGCATGTCAAAATTTCTTCCCAATAATGGTCCCAGATGAAAAGGCAGGGCAGAGTGATTCTGCTTCGGCCTGTGAATTCTTCTGCAGCAGCGCTGACCTCTGATGATGTATCAGGTTACCTACATATTTCACTCCACAACTGCACTCACAGTCTGAAGTCAAATGTGGCCACTGGTGCAGTCAGGCAAACACCAGGAAAATCCCTCTTACATGCTCTAACTATTGAATCCTGCCCAAGCTGCAATTATATTCTCCCTCAGGAACTCTCGTTGACACCTTAAAAAGGTAATATACCTTCTGCAGTAGAACACAATCACATGGCTCATACTCTTTTGTCTGCATAATTGCAAGGGCTTGGGGAAATTGAAGAGCTTCGGTACATATTGAACTGGAAGCTTAAGTAAGAGGGCATGCATTAAGGAGAACATGAACACTCTGGCTGGATCGGTACTGCTACATAATATTAACCAGAGAGACTGCCCGCCATAATAAAAACGTGGTTAAAAGTTCCTTCACTGCATCATCTGACAAACAGTGGGAGCTGAGCAGCATCACAAACTCATTAATGGGCAGGTTCAAGCATTTTAGAACAATTTATAACCATCCATCTTATTAATTCGGGTCAAGCTTTGAGTCAGAAGGGGGAGGAGGCACTTCTGGCTAGAGAAGATTTTCACTGCACGAATCTCTACTGACAGGTCAGATCAGAACACAGGAATGACGAGGCATCCACCCCGTCTGCCGTCAGCAGGACTGACAGAGCGCTGTCTGCTACACTCCTCTCTCTCAGGCAGCACTTCACATTTGATCAGGGAATTTTGATTTCTGCATTCCTATAACACAATGCTTCCCGTTCAGTCACAACAACGCGAAGACATCGCTGGTGACTGCAGAGGGTGTCGTGAGTTGACACTGCTCTGAGCTACAGTGACATTTCATCTCGATTTGATACGGCGATGTGGCCACTTGGCGAAGGATGCATTTTCAATCCATTGACCGGGGAGCAGAGCAAACATCATACTCTGCAGAAAGGATGTGGCTGAATCTATAGTGATAGATTGGGAGTCACGGTAGTTCATTTATCCGAGAGCTGATTCGACAGGACTGCGAGAGGCTCCTGTGTCTGTTTCACCCCCAAAACTTTTTAAAATGCAGAGTCCAGCACATTTTATGCTCCCCTCAGGCTCTGTTTATGGAAAGTCTTTCAAATCTGTGGCCAACATCAGTCAGTCGCATTGTGTTATTTCAAAACAAACCAACTCTCCATAATCTTTGAACAAGTCATAAAAAAACCCACAACCTATTGTAATTGCAGATTCCTGTGAATTAATTTGATTCACTCTCATCATGCGCTGGACTGTGTGCCATTAGAGACAAGCTCAGACAGATCAAACCTATCAAACAGCCCATCATTTGGTCCTGAAAACACCTTCCCTCTGCCAGGTTCCTGAGGACCCTACATGGGAGAATGGCTCTGTATTAGTTTCTCTGTTCTTTTCACTTATTTGCTGTCACGCTGTCAGCTTGGTTGATGCGAAGACACTGAGACCATCTCGCTTGCAATATGGGATTTCTCACCATTAAGAAGTTCTTCTTCTAATTGCAAGTGTCCTAACAAAGAGTTGGATATGCTGACACGGCAGATCACGCTGCAGACACCGGAGGAATTGTGGTGTAATTGCTGACTGACTTTTCTTAAGAGCTTGTTTGATGTAATTCAGAGGTAAAGAATCTGTTTACAAACTGTAGATGTTAGCAAAGATAAAAAACTCTCATCTGCATATTTCACTGTGCGGATTAATGGTGGGAGAGATGCCCGTTCTGATAATCTCACAGAATCCAATTACCTTTCTGCTAAGCGTCTTACCTTCAGTGTGTGAGAGGATTGCTGCATATTACACACAATATGTGCACATATAGTACATACAGATCTATAGGTTTGCTTTATTCATGCAAATATATGCAGTTATGTCTTCAGTGGTTGTGGGAATTATCTCTATTTGGAAACCAACCTGTCATACTGAGACGGCAGGTTCACCGCGGCTCCCTGTAGATGCTCAACCATGTGTAACGCTTGCTTAAGGCAAAAAAGAAGAAGAGGAAGAAAAAAAAGTGGCTTCATGAAATGATTGGTAGGATGCAATGTGTGCAGCAATGTGTGTAAGAGACTTAGAATTCCTTACTACCGAAAAGCTGGGCTCAGTGGGAGTGACTGACATTGAAGTTGGGGGCGTGGAGGTCTCAAGCTTAATCTATTATCTGACCTCAGAGGGGAAAACTGGTGTATTTTTTTTGACATTTTTGTGCCTGCTCCACATAACAGAAACCCATATGAGCAGGTAAGGAAAGCCCATCTCCTAATACGATGTATTTGTTTTTCCGAAGCATCCTTCTGCTTCACAATTTGCTTGCTGCAGCCGTAAGGGAGACATTGTTAGTTTTGATTTTTAAACCCGTGTCTGTAAAATGTCTTCAGACCGAGCGCGAGTGAAATGTAGAGACAAAACAAAAGCATCGAGGAGGTACTGCAAAGACGACAGCAGTCAAAATGAGAAGGTCTGCAGGAAGTTAAGGCGAATAAACCAAGATGACAATTTTCTTTGAGAGAAAGGAAACAGTGGGATCAGAAAGATTTCTTTAGCTATGTTTTTCAGTTAAGTCCAATCAAAGTGAAAAGTGGTCGTAGAATAGTTTTGTTTCCAAAACAGCCCTTTAAAATATGAATGCTGTATGTTATAAAGCGTTAGGCTGATTCCAGGCTGAGTCATAATCACTGCTGCTTTAACATCAGTTAAAAGTTAAGAAGTTTTACCTAATAGGCAGATATATACGTTGCATAGTGCAATGCAGTTTCTTGAGAATCTCTTTTAAACAAGAGACAGCCAAGCAATAAATTCAATTATACTGAACAAATTTCGAAAATCCAATAAATTTCCATATCAAGCTGCTTTGAGCACTAAGCACAAAGTGCAATTAAACAGCTCTGTCTCTGTAAACAAAGCTAAACTTGCGTGCGCAGCAATATATCCACTGTGATTATTTACCACCCTGAGCACTCAGAAAAAAAATCAATAACATATGCAAACATCAAACCAAACACAGTTTGCAACTCAGCCTTCATAAAACAAATGCAGAGGCCGAAAAAAAATCCTCTAAAGTACACCGAGACACTTCACAGAGCCACTGATGATAAGAATTATCCGGGGAAGTTTAAGGGTTTTATGGATTCCTTTGCATTTGGGGGCATGGGCGGTTTAAGCTGCAAAATGAAAGTCAGAGTCAAAGTCAGTTCATAATTAAGCTAATACAAAGTGTGTGCATGTGTGTGTAAGCCCATGATTGCCTTGGTCCTTGTGTGTGTGAAGGAGTGAGCGGGAGAGATAGCTCATGCACATCTCCGCTGTCTTGACATTTAAATGGACGCTGATCAGCACAGGCTTTGAGAAACCAGAGAAAATAGCCAGTTTTAGCCCTCATATTTGAATTTAAACCCGCATCAATCAGAAGCTTTAATACTGACACTGAATAAAATGACCAAGTAATGTGAATGGGTCACCCATAGTGCCAGAGTAACTGGGAATTAGACTATAAGCCAACCGCTCTGAAGCTTTTTAGCCTCTTTTTTTTGTCTCTTAACTCATTGTGTGACTGAGTCTCAGCAATTCACCCGCTGTAAGCCTTCAGGTAACTGGGAAAAGAACTGCAAAATACTAGTATTAAAGTAACTGTTTCACAAGCCTGGCTTGTGTAGCTATGCTACTGCATGGCTGCAACATGATCCTATAGGGCAGACTAACAAGTGACAAAGTCTCCCTAGAAATGGGTATCATAAGTGCAGGTTGGTTAGCTAATTAGCTAACTAACAGTGTTGATAAATTATGTAAAATTTAAATTGACCTGTTATTAGGTTTTACTATTTCAACTCTGTCAGCTCTTGATTCTATGTCTTCATAGGCTCAGGTAATCAAGCTACTTTATTTATAAATGTGCTTGGCAAGACAGTGTAGACAGATGATGGACATACCTACTGTGACATCATCCATTGGTCTTGTTTAAAAAAGGGTCAGGGCAGAAATACAGTTTTTATAGACTTCTATAAGATCTGAAGTCTTGTTTTTTGTTTTGTTTTTTTAGCTCCGCCTATCACCGTCTTCTGAACTTCAGGTAGAATTATGTTTAAGGCTTTCCCCCAACATCAATACAAGTTGTATTGATATTCAAAATGTAAAGCTAATTACTGATGCTAATGTTAATTTAAAGCTAACCATGTTGGAGATTTTTGCTATTTGCAAACTTGTTATTGTTGTGTTTGTTGTGCAAAGACTGGTTAGTCACACCTAATAATGACAGCAGCTGTTTAACTTTACATTATAGAAGTCAGTCTTTATGGTCTCACCACCCATGTTGATGTGCTAGACAGCCCTCTGCAGAGTGGAGCACTTAGGGAGTGCTGTTGTTACAAAGAGTGTATCACCTCGACTGCTGCTGCTATCTAATTTCTGGACAGTCCCACATTTATGCAGCATTAAAGAAAGCTGTAAACTCTCCTTTTTGCCAGAGTGTCTTTATGTGCTCTGTGAAGCTGTAAGAATAGACCGTTTTAGGTTCAGCTCTCAAATCAATATAGTTTGCTGTTTTCTGTGGGCATAAATATATATGCTTTTGAGTGATAGTGTAAAAATTCAGATCTATCTGCGCCTAGGTGAATTAGGTTGTTTAGAAAGGCAGTCATTCTTCAAAGGCTTTTTCAGAGCTTTGAAAGAAACGTGGAATCCCATATTTCTATGTGAGTTAATTTCTTTTCTCCTTTCCGACCAGCGCACTCTCCTCCCATTTCAGCCGACTTCTAACAATATGCAGCGAAGACTCCAGTTGATACCGGCCTTCAAATATAATCACTTCTCCCTGATGGCTGCCTCCCCGCGCCTCCAAATACAAAATGTGATTTACGTCTCCACGCGTCTTCACAGCCCGCTTCAGCCACATCTGTCTCATTCTCGCTGCACACTTTTAAATGCCAATTTGGGACCCTACTGAACTCGGCTTAAAGTGCAAAGAGCAATTTGTCATGCAGTTCATTGCTCAAGACAAAATGTAGAGAGGCTTTCTATAATCCCGTAGCGTAGGGAGCAGCCAGGGGAAGCACATATGGATTTAAAAAAAATATAAAAAATAGCCAAAGCTCTTGCCCCCCAGAAGATGTTTTGGTCTTCATCTGTCACTGGGGCCACCGGGCACGAAGTGGTTGTCTGGTTTTGATGAATGAGCGAGGGCATTTGTCCTTAAGCTGCTATTCACCAGCTTCTTTGGATGCGGAACATTAAAGACAGACAACTTTTGTCTGGAAGACTCATGTAGCAAAGGATTTGACTCCCAGTCTGATCAGACTGTGCAGTGCCACAATGCATTTTGTAATTTTTGCCTCTCCACCCAACCACAGTGGATTTTTGTCAAACAATCAGGATGTGGCTGAAGTGCACACTGTTAGCTTTAATTCACAGGATGTAACAGAAGTACTGTTTACAGCAGTTGTAGCAATTTTCATACACAGTACCCCGTTTTCATTCCTAAATGTAATACATTTGCTGATGTCACTGATGACTCATCTCTTGGACATCGTAGTGAGACAGTCTCCAGTTGTTGGATAGCGGAGTCCAGAAGAAGCCCGCAGCTTAGGAATAATGTAATGTGATTTGTAAATCACAAAACAGCAAAACAATCATGGTGGACAGTTTAGTTTGGGGTTTTCTGTCAGGAAAACCCCAAACTAAACTGAAATTCTGTCAGGTGATTATCAGAACATGCCACTTGAATGTGAAATTATTTGTTTCTTCGCTCAGCCTTGAGCAGCTCTAAACACATCTGATGTTGAGTGGAATGAATGACCTCAAGGAAATGTCGCTCAAAATACCAACGAAGGCAATACGAGCTCTGAGATAACGCAAATACAGAACCTGTAGATGTCCTTTAGTCTCGCATGCCGCAGGTAGCTTTGACTGAGCAGAATATATCCTGTGTGTTTGTGGCCCCAGCTGTTGCAGAATTCCTGACCCATCAGACGTCTGCACTCACAGGAACAGAGAAGAGCAAATGACGGTCCCATCTCCTCTTCCTCTTTCAGAGCTGCTGAGCAAAATGTTACTTGTGTCTGACACCTTTGGGAAATTAATGCCTGTACTGTAAATGGGATTTGGATTAATGCATAATCTATAGACAGCAAGCATGACAATCTCTGCTAATAAATCGTTGCTAATAAAACAGCAAAGAGAAAAAAGTGATTAATTTTCATCAGCTTGTAAGTCCGAAACTTCTGAAGCACATTTGTTTTCAGCTGGTAACACACGAGAAGTCATTTTGGATTTCATGCATCTACAATTAGCTCTAAATCCCTACACAAATTGGCTTTTATTCCCAGATAGGTAGCGATACCATCATGCCTCTATATCTCAGATGAGACGGTGTAATGGACCCGTCTCTCCGATGCGACACTGAATTAACCTCTTGCATACCTTAAGTTCACCTAGAGATAAGATTGCTATTACTGGAGGTTCTCTCTGTATATTACCCCCATGTACTATCTCTTTCTCTCCCTGTTGCCTGTCTTTCTAACATATCCCTCTTCCTTTCCAGTTCAATTAACAGTAATAGAGCTTGGGCGTATTGCTTTTTGTCCGTTCATCCTCACAGCTTATTGCCTGCTTCATCTAACACCATACTATGGTGAGATTGAGTTAAGGCCCAGTGATATCAGAGGTGCTGTGTCAAGGTGATTCCATGTGAAAAAACACCCGCGTGAGCACTCTGGCCTCCAACTGGTAACGGCCTGTGAGAGGTGCTTCATATCTGACACCGTCTCTTTAATCAACTTCAGTGCCTTTAGGCAAAACAGAGGTCCAAGCAGACAAATTGAGGCTACTGGTTACATTGGAAAGCTGGATGGAGATGTATTTTGGTACCTCGGAGAGAAAAAGAAATGGCTCAGGTGGTCTAAGGGCGCAGGTCTTCTTTCAGAGAATACAGACCTCATGCATGGCTTCTCTTAACCTTGAGATGTTTCCTGGGGCAAACAGGTTTGAGTTAACATTTCCTGTCAGTATTCAGTTGTGAGAAAACTCAGTGTTGGTATCTCTGTAGGCCTACGTGCTGTGTGTGCTAATCTGAGCCAGAGGAACATTTTCAGTCTTTGTCTTTTTTTTTTTCTTCACCCCCTCTTCCTTTTGACATCAGGGGATTTTGATTGACGAAATCTCTTGCCATGTTTGTACAATATGTTTGGATTCAACCACTGTTTGCGGTTTCAAAGGCTTATTAAATTGTATTGCCTTGATTGAGATGTAGGTGTACATTTCCCAGCTACTTCAGTTTTATTATTAGTTATATTTTGATCGCTCTTTGTAGGTATAAGTGATTCATGATGGTGCGATTATGTTTAAACGAGAGAGGGAATAATGTCAGGATGGAAATTATTTAAACCAAGTCAGTTGTGTGTTGAATTTCGACTTGAAAATCAAAACTCCGAAAAAATACACAACTCTGTGTGGACATGAACAACCCCTGATATTTTAAGAAGTGAACACACTCTATGTGTGTGGCATTTATTAGACACTTTGCAGCTGTTTACCAAGGCTACAATGGTACTGAAAAAATGTATTTTGTTTGGATCCTAACACTCCTAATTATTTCTACCCGCCAACAATGGAGGAAAGTGTGAGCGAGTTTTATCGATTGAGTGGTTAACACCCAATCGATAAAACTTCAGCAATCACAAGGTATTCCTAAGATTGGTTTGTTATTTTTGTTCCTTCCTTATGGAGCTAGGACAGTACTACATTGTTCTTAATCGAGTGAGGAGCTGGTTTTTGAAGCTACTTTGGGCACACTGCGTTTATCAGATAACTGAAGCTTAACGCGGCTTTGCAGGATACCCTTTCTTCTTTTTTTCACTGGGTTAAACCCTCTTACATTTAGCCCTTTTGGCCTCCCTAATCACTCAGTCATTACACAAGCTCAGGATGAAAGCCAGGCACAAACAAGTAACGAAACAAACCAACAAAAATCTGCTCGTGTGTGGTCCAAAAAACAAATTGTCATCCCCTTTGCTTGGTTCAGGAAATGACTTTGGTGATCTGGACAATTTTAATCGATCTGGATGCTGAAGTAATCACCGCCTTAGACCACACTCAAAGCCTGTCTATTTCGATCCCCATGAAGCCATTGCTTGTTTATTTAATCTGTTAAGCTATCTGCTTTTGACATAATGCTTGCAGTTTTATTATTCAAGTGTTTTTTTTTTTATTCTTTAGTAGCACTGATCACCTGTTTTAATAAGATTCTCTGCAGGAAAACTACAACTTTGCATCTGCATAGATTTTCTTTAAACTAACACAAAACAAAGCACACTGATGTTTAACTCAAAACGGAAATCAATGAACTAAAGTGGGATAAAGCATTCTTGCATGTTGTTCTTGTTTGAGAGAGCTTAACAAATGGAGAAAAAATGTAATTACACTGAAGTGAGCGCTGATGAGATTTTGAAAGTGGAACTTCACCGCTGTAATTTTTGGTCCAAAAAGAAACAAGGATGAAATGTGTAAAATAGTGGATTTGTCTTTGTTAAACATAGGTTTGACTATAGAACAGTGTCTGAATGTGTTTGATTCCTATCAGCACAGTGTATAGGACAATGTTTGCATTATTATTATTATTATTATTATTATTATTATTATTATTATTATTATTACTATAAATGGGTAAGAGTAAGAGATGACCAGGTTAAACCAGCATATTCAGCCACAATTCATACATATCAGAATGACTGTGAATGAATATGAATATCTGCTTCTAAGCTATAATTTTACAGCAACTATTAAGCAGAATATTCAAGGGATGATATTACAGCTTTTGGACATCTTAGAGAAAATGGATTGTGACAAAGGCGTCTGGATGGAGTTAATTTTATTGCTTGACTGATTATAGCGTGATTTTGGCTGTTATCATCAACTCTGCCTGACTCATGTCATAGCTGGGGCCCAACACAATTGTCAGCAGCCCGAGATTGTCTGCTAATATTAGTTATTTCTCAATCTATCATCTGCAAAGGCCCATAAATTAAAATAAAAAAGTGCAGAAGAAATGGGAGAAACACCCTTCAGACATGTTAGGAGTGTTGATGTTGCATAGTTTGTCCATCAGAGGGCACTCTGCAACATGTGTTTGGAGTTCGGCAAACAACAATCAGCTAATCCGAGCTGTGGAGTAGAGCAAATAAAATAAATGGCTAATGGTGTCAGAGAAATATCGGAATATTGGATTTTTGTCTCCAAAATCCTTTATCAGCCGGGCTCTAGTCTGTGTAGTCTGCTTATGCAAGCTAACATCACAGGCTAACTAGGCTTGCCATGTAATCCTTTTAATGTCCATCAACACAGACACTGCTTTTCAGTGATAATTTCTGAGAATATGCAGACAATATAAAGAAAGTATTCAACCAAATGTTTAAATTAAAATCTGAATGTGAAAACATATCTAGATTAAAGCCAGTAAAATATAAGTGGGGATGGCTTATGTTTATAGTCACCCACGTCCCATTATCATCAAGGAGCCTACATGCTTTGATCGAAATCATAAGAGTTTATAAAGCCATGAAAACATGATCCTAGATGATCCGATGATTCCCAGTGAACTATATAAAAAAATAAAAATTGTATCTTCTTTATGACCAGATTCATCTTGGCTGGACAATATTTCCTGTGACAACCTGTTAGGATGCCTGGGTCGTCGACCCAGGGTTTTTGAGTTTACGATATTATTTATACTGTCTAGTTTTTGGTTTCTTTAAGTTCCGTCTTATGGCTTATGTCTCCCCTATCACCTGCATCCCCTTGTCTAGTTCGCGTCTATGTGTATCCTAAGTTCCTATATCCCCGTGTTCAGTCAGTGTTTGTGTCTGCCCTGTTCCCACGTCTCTGTTCCCTTTGTAGTGCCTGCATATGAGTCTGTGTCTTTGTTCAGTCTGTGTTATGTGTTTCCTGTTTTACTTTGAAAGTCCATGTCTGATGTTAATGTGTCTGGTTTTGCTTCCTCTTGTCTCGTTAGGCCTGATTTGCCCCAGCTGTGTTTCCCTCCTGTTACCCATTCCCTGATTGCTCCCTCTGTGTATTTAAGCCCAGTGTTTCTTTGTGTCTGTGTCGCGATCTACCGTTTACCAAGCTGTGTGTTCTGTCTGTCCTCCGGTATTAGTGTATTTTCTTTGATCGTTTCCAGTTATGTTATATTTGAGTTTAACATTAAAACGGTTTTTGAGTTTACATCTGTCTCTGGAGTCTGCACCTTGGGTCCTATTCCTGCCTGCACACAGCCACACCTAACACAACCACAGAATCACCTTGGTAACATCATCCTTGAGAGCCACAGAAAAACCCACAACTTGTTCACGAAGCAAATATATCCGGAATACAACGCTGTGACCCTGAGAGACACACAAACACACCGTCATGAAAGGCTCACAAACAGAAAGACACACCAGGACGCCTGATGCAGACAAGGTGTCTTAGTAGTTACAAACAATGTGAGACATCCCAAGACTGTGATGGAACTTCTCTCAGCAGGATATGTATTCTAATGTAGCTCTTTCTGCCTTGATTCCTCACTGTCTCTTCTGCATACAGTAATGTTTGCCTACCTTGCTGCATTTTACCCGCCATCTAAAAGTTCATCTCCACTCTGTGTTTGCTGTGCTGGCCTCTGACCGCTACTAATTATAAGAGCAGCAGCAGGCAGATCTGGCAGTGGCCTTTTAAACCCACCTACAGTACTATATGCTAAGCAGTTATAGGTTAAAGGAAAGGTCTACTCAAAAAGAATATTGCAGCCACACAAAGTGACTATTCCTCTGCTCTTTTGGCAGTAATTCTAAAAGAGGTCACACCAGAAAAAAATTCACTTCCTCTCCTGTGCACAACCATCAACCATCTCCTTTAGTGCTAAATATGAAGATTTTTAGCACAGCATGGTGCTGAAATATGAGCCACACAAGCAGGAATCCATATCCATTATCATGGCATGCATGCTTTTCATTTGCAGTGTGGCGTGGCTGAAACCATATTGATTTCCCAGTTTTGAATGTAGTGCAGAAGCCTGTTTATTTTTGCTATACTCAAATTTAGCATCATCGAGGCCTCACTCGAACATTGCCAATCACCATGAGTCATGTGGTGATTAGCATCACTGTTGCTGCTGCACCGTACAACCACTGAACCGTGGAATCAGACAGTTTAGCGTCTTTTGAAGGAGATGTGTACTACATCATTTTTCTAAAGTACAAAGAGCACGTGATTCCTTTAGCTGAAGCTTGGACTTCTTACATAACTCGTAGATTTAAGCTGTGCCTTCTAGACTTAACATAAAAACACTTCTTTGAAATTGAATGAAGAGCTTGCTACAGGATTACAGTTTAAACAGTATTATACTTTACAGTTGCTATATATGAGTTCACTGTTTTAAATGTAGGACTGAGCAAAAAAACAAACAAAAAAACAAGAATCATTTGTGATGATGCTTAAGCTACTTAACACTTTCACATATGTAACTTTTAATGATTAAGCCTCGTTTAATGTAGGAGATCCTACCTTTCTAAAGTGTACTGTACAGGCCACATAAACATATATGTTAAGCCTTTAACGATAATGCACCTCCAAACACAAACACACAGATGATCTTTTGCGGCAAAAGGAAATGTCAGTCTCATGGGGAAAGTCTGGATGCAAATGAAAAAGCCTCTCTCTTTGAACTGTTCATCTGTGTAGGAATTGTAACAACCCTGCCACTCTGCTGCCTTCCTGCCTAAAGGCTTATCATCAGACACTACAACAAATTAATTTTTATGCACTTGGACACTGATGAAATTTTGTGTTTTCCCTCTAAGCCTTTGGAGGCACGTAGACACTGGCACACCCGTCCCCTTTGTCCTCTGCAAAAAAAAGTTAATAATGCCATACTCTACTGTACTTTATCTTCCACTCCCTATTTTCGGTGACTGATGAATCTCCCCCTCGTGTCCTCTAGTGTGCAGACAAGACTTTGAGTGACACAATCGTAAAGCAGTCAAGTGAACACGCCCCCTGTGAATGCCCTTCTAGGAGTTTGGTCGTATTTCCCTGCAGTCGTGCTAATCGGAGAGCGTGAAAAGGCTTAAAATCCACCATGCTCGATCTGTGTTTCAAACGCTGTCCGTGCTGATAGAAATTAAGATGCAACATGGAAAAATACAACTCATGTTGGATTTTGGTGTGTAAGGTCAAGCCCCAGGGAGTGGGACAAACAAGTATTTAGCTTCTTTTGAACCTTACAAAGTATCTCACGCGTGACCACAATTAAATGAAGTAGTTTGTCTCTGGACTCAATGTTTCTAATTCACCGCCTTAAACACGCTCAGCATTTAGCTCCTGGAAAGGCACTCACAGGTGCCCAGCCCAGCCGTTTTTATCCTCCCCTAGTTGTCTTGTTGAAACATAAAGCTTTAATTGGTCAACCTCAGTAGTTGGAATATCTATCACTGGCCAATGAGCCAAAACTGCAGCAGCTACAGAAAATAGTTCCCATGCTGATGGTTGTTCACACTTGTAAACTGCTGTTAGGCTTTGTCACCATCTAAAGTAGAAGATTCTCTGCCATCTGCTAATTCTAGGTGGCCTGTTACAATGCCATTTTCTTGTCTGTTTTTGAAAAAGGGTTTTCTTAACAGTGGTTGTTTAGCAGTAAGTATCTAGCTTGTCAGATCTCATCGTGAGTGTTTGAATTGACCACAATAACCCTTATTGCAGTGCTGGGTATAAAGCAGCTCTGTGCAGTGGAAGAGGACACAGCTCTCTTCTCAGCTGAAACCGGAGCTTGGTTTCTTTCACCGATCCTTCGAATATGAGCGTGTCAATAGAGTCATTGCACATGGCTGCATATGCCCCTCTGGCATGATTCCACCTCGGCTGAATCGATTCAGGCTCTGTTTATCTCATTAGCTTGTAGCGCGTAATCAATCACACAAGGGCATTCGTTTCGGGCCTCCAACCCACTGCATATTATAACTCGACTCCTTCCATCAGTGTGAACATTGTTCTGTTCAGTTGCGCCTACCAATAATGCTAAACTGAGCAGCTTGTAGCCACGCACAGCCTATTGGCATTCATTCAAATTACAGAATTTGTGTCTATGGAAGTAAAAAACAAAGGATATGCATACACACAGACTCACTTTAACTGATAAGGTGCTCGCTGCGGGTGCATTTGTGTTGCTGCAATGATGAGCTTTCATGTTGCCTAGTGTTGTTTTCATTCAATAACAAAGACACTGAGCTAAAATTTAATTTGCTATGCTTAATGAGAGCACATTATACCACAGTTTACTGCTAATTTAACATATATGAATAGTAGAAACAGACATTCCCATATAGATTTGTGTACATAAATCGTATCAGGAGAACAGATGCGAGATTACTGGACACCACATAGCTGAGGCGGGTTCCAGCTGGGCTCCGCCTGAGGCCGGGCATCAAGTTCCACGTTTGAAAATGTTCACACAGCCACTTTGATCAGCGCGCAGCATTTTGGACACACCGCACGTTCACACGGGTGCGTCATCAGGCAGCACAAACAATTATTACGCTGTCAGAGATACCTAGATGGCATTTAATGCAACTACCACTTTATCTACACAGTAACAATTTACAGAAAGCTTGTCTAGCATTCTTTTGCTCCATTCCCCCTGTACTTTTGCAAAGATGAGGTAGACATGAATAAGATATTTCTCAGAGTCTCTCACGGGAACAAAAAGGACTACAATGCTGATTCATTCTCATGGAGATCCTCTCAAACTGCACTGGAATCTAAAGAGGAAACAGTATAATAGGTCCCTCAGTGCACTGCTCTATTGATCTGTTAAGAACACAACTGGATAAGTCATTCAGAAATCACCTGCCTTACAGGGAGACGGCTAAACTTGAAGTAGATGATAGTGTGTTCCACCCTGCAATGCATTACTCTCAGGTCAGGTCAGTGACAAAGATGCATTAGGATATGTTTATTTTTCAATAGACCCTCATTTTCTACTGAAAATTGTAACAATCCATATATGACATTAATTCCAGCTACCCTTTCAGTCCACTTTTTTCACATTGTCTGTGATTATAATGTCTCAAAGCCCAGCTGCTTTTAGTGATCATCCAAAAGCAGCATGAAAATGCGTTATAAGTGGTTCCCATAGTTATATTACAGATTGTGCCTTTTAAATGCTGACCTTACAGTAAAATGAACATCAAGGCCATGCTATGAAGTGCCATGAATGCCCATGCTGAAATGAAGTGCAAATTGTGCACCATGACTGCACAAGTCATTGCTCAGTTTCTGCTCTAGTAATTTCTGGATATGTTTTAAGTGATAATGATAATATTCATGGACATCATATCTGCAGTCAGATGGTACGGACAAGCTCCGTAGCTGTAGCCTAAGGGGCACCACGCAGCAGCCCTCAGGACTGCAAATAAAAACTACAACTTAGTTAGCATTAAGTACAGAGAAATTAGACTCGGCATCTGTCGACGTTCTCCATGTTCTGAAATATAGACCTTGAAAGCCTGCTGTCGTTGAAGTCCACGCGTTTCATAATGTGCCAGTCTTCTTTGGCAGAGAGACTTAACACTTATGAAATGATTATGGAAATGATTACAAGCATGAACAGTTTAAGCTCTTTATTTTGTATCTGTATTTCACAGTTTGTTCACGGTAATTAACTCTTATAGCTGAGAAGCTTAGCAAATTAACGGCGGTCAGACTTGCTGCTCCCTGCTCTTATTAAGCTCAAAAATTGAAGCCCAGAGCAGAGAAGGTGATAAATGAAAAGACGCTCCAACGGGTCAGCTCGTCCTTTTCAAATTTTGACTTTAACTTGATCGTAACAATTAGTCGCAAAAAGCACGTCACCTCAAAGCGGGCCTCTCATCCACAGATGCCAAAAGCAACAACAGAGACGATATTTCATACGCAAAGTAAACTTACTAAAGTGGTTCAAACCCACATTTTAATAGTATATCAGCGGCAGCGGGGACACTTTGCATTGATTGCCAGTGGGATGTAATTGGCACCCACTGCACATGAAATGCCACGCAGTCACGTCAACTAGAACAATAACAACAGGCTAGTTGAGGCCTGTCATGTCTCACTCCTCGTTATGCATAAGGCAGTGTTTTTTTGGAACATGAAATCCTTCTTCCTCTCACTCATGTCACCCCGACTTCTTAAAGTGGGCATATTTTCAATTAGCTCCTCTAAAGGTCCATCATAACAAACCTAATTTAACAGTGAAATCAAAAACGATAAATTTAATCACTTTTGGTCCATCTTGCTTGATATTGCTGGTCTTCATATGTAAATTTCTCACACACGGAAGAAACATTCATTAATATTTAATCTAGAGCAATTCCCTGTTGTAAAGGAGTGTTTATCCGTCTCACTAAGTCAAAACAGTCACAACTGCTGCATACATTAGCTCGAGTAACTCTGAATAGGAAAACCAGACAGGCCTCACTGTGCCAATCCTATTTCATACTGTGTGACGAGGATGATTGCGCCATGGCAGAAAATGAGTTCAGCACATCCAGCACTGGTGGATAAAATGAAAAAAAAAAAGATAAAAAATACAAAAAACACAAGAATGTCATGGTTTTAAATAGTGTTTTCATGGGATAGATTAGTTAATCCGATTGGTCTCAGATCTAGAAAATCATTTAGAAAATCATTTAGAAAATCGACGCACTAATAGCCTGGCATTTCTTCTTATTTCACACTAAGCTGGTTTTTGCAAAGGTCCACAACTGCAGCTTACACTGTGAACTGTGACAGAGAGACAGAATCTCATGCACGCCCTCAAAGGGTCAGTCAGTTTATTATGAACTGCAGTAGTGAGGCTGGCATTGTTCTCACCTTGTAAGTCTGTCTGTGTGTGTGTCATTGCAAAATGTGGTCCTGGAGACCAGCTCCATGTACTGTGGCAGGAACTGTAGCTCTGCTTTGGCAGGTGTTAATATGGCCGCCTTCTGTGAACAGAATCTGCAGGGGTGTAGTTTAAGGAAAGTATTTGCCAATCACAACAGCGTGACTCAAAGATTTATTTTATTTTATTTTTTACTTAGTGAATATTAAGTGTTTATATTTTCAAGCCCAATTCCAAAAACGTTGGTATGGAAGTGACAATAGATTGAGATTTGCAAATCTCATAAAGCCTATATTTCACTTAAAATGAAACTCATAAAACATATTAAATGTTTAAGCTGAGAGAATTTATTTTGTTAAGAAAACGATAAGGCCATTTTTAAGTTTGATGTCTCAAAAAGGTTGCGACAGGGACCAAAAAATGTCTGTAAAAATAGGTGGTGTAGCTTATTAGTTTAACTGGCAACATGTCAAGTCAGTTGAATTCACTTTTATTTACATAGCACCAAATAGTCACATAGCAACAATAGTCACTCGAAGGTGCATTATGTTGTAAGGTAAAGAGCCCACAGTGATGGTAAGAAAGCCTCAGCAATCAGACGACCAAATATGGGCAAGTACCTGGCAACAGTGGGAAGGAAAAACACCCTTCTAACAGGAAGAAACCTTCAGTAGAACCAGGCTCAGAGACAGGCAACCATCTGCTGCGACTGGTCTCAGGTGAGTCAATAACTTGATAGAGAAACACAGTCTCTGTCTGTCAAACATCCAGTTTCTTAATAACATTATGAATGGAGCTCAGCACAAATGAGCCTACTGATGAATTCTCACGTCTAGCACCATCGTTAATTCTAACAATGATTTCTCAAAACACATCAAGGACCTGCTTACCAAAGAGCAATTTATTTATTTTTTGTCGAGTGCATAGCATCTCAATATTTACACAATGCACCACGAAAGAGGAAAAGTGCAAGATGCTAGTCTTGGCTCCTGGTAACAAAGGTGAGATATCAGGAGTTATTCTGGATGAAGCTGAACACCTTCAAAGATCACAGATCTGGCCACAGATGGGAACACAGACTGAGTATAGAATCCACCTACAACAAAAACAAGAATAACCAAAGTTGCTGACTTGTTGAAAACAAACTGTTTTTGCATTACAAAGTAAAGATCAGTGGAAAACTCAGAGAATCAGAGAAAAACCTCCATCAAAATATCAGTTTACCTGCAAGGCGTGTTTAACAATGTAACATGTAAGAGGTCAAAATACATCCTAATCAGCTTAGAAAGATGCCTTTTCTTTTTTGGTGTAAGCCCGCTTTGAGGTGAGCAGTTAATCAGGGTTAAGCAGAAAGCAAATTAGTCTATGCCATGTCTCAGCTGTCAGCTTTACTCATATTATTACCCATCCATTATGTCAATTAGTAGTCAATTAGAAGTTTTATGCTGAATAGACGTCGTTCTATAAATACCAATATTGATTATATGAAGCACATTCTTTATTCATACTGCTTCTGAGAAATAGCACAATCTCTTTTTCATGGGTAGACCACTTTTTTTCATTGCATTGCATTTGTTGGCTGCAGCTGGCTGAGGTTCATAAATGTGTCCATGTGTTCGCTGCAATAATCTCTCAGCATGTTCAAAAGGTGATCCTTTCCCCCTGGAGAGGTGGACGGATGCTTATTGCAGTTAAAGCTGAGGGATTTACGTCAAAGCCTCTAGAATTTTCTCGAGAGGGTAATTGAGAGAGCTCGTTTGTGCCTGGGAATATGTTATTGTGCTGTGTGCTCGCCATCACTGTTGCTTAATTTGTAAGTATAAACAGCTGCAACCACAAGTAGGAGCTGGATTTTTAGCAGGCGGATAAAGAAAAAAACAACAACAACATAGAAACAAACGCACAAAAAAAGCCAAAGAAGACTCAGTCAGCCATTTATATTTGGTGTTGATAGCTGTGAACAGACTCCTTACTAAAAAAAACACAAAAAACATCAGGAATGATCTCCAAGTTGGCACACGCATAAAATATTCAAAGCTACATGTTATGTGTGTGTGTGTTTGTGTGATGCCTGCGTAGACCCTCGGAAATACTCCATTCTAACCAGCACCAACAGACCTCGCCCACAGTGATCACCAGCACTGTCAGGTCACATTATCATTGTGTGGATATGTTCGTGATAAGGGAAAACCCCTGTCATCATGTGAAATGATCATCTCAGCCCCCCCTGATCTCAGACACCTACTGTTAAGGCAGGGAACTATACTATAGCCTCACAGCTGGCTTCATGCAAAAGCTCCCACCTCTGGGCCGAACGCTCCCCGCGATACTGCTATCTCCACCACGCTGATTATAGGTTAAGCTCATTTTGCCATGAAGGACACAAAGAGGCTTTCCCTCCTCGCTTATGCACAAAGGAAAGTATATTAAGATGGATTGAGACAGAAAAGAAAAGGGATAAAAAAAAAAGTGTTTTCCACCCTATACTTGGTCACTATTTAGCAGAATAGGATTCGACAATGGGGGGAGGGAAAGCTTTATTGTTTGTGCTTGCAGATATTGTAGACTGTGTGTGGCTTTGTGTGTCTGTGCATAGAGTATGCGACTGCACATACGATATGCCTCCGGTAGCATCTCTGCTCCTAATCTACAGCATGCCCGATGAATGTGAACACAACTGATACCACACTGCCAGCTGTCTCTAATAGCTTCTCTCCCTTCTTTTTTTTTCTAAAACAGCAGAACTTCCCCCAGGGACTATGGTTAGCCACAAATACACATAATGAGATTATACAAGAACAAAATAATTAAGAAAAAGGGTAAACTTATTTGAATCGTGCAGCATTACTGATTAAACCGGTAAACAGCATTACAAGCCAAAGCAGCAAATCCCCGTTGCTCATTTGATTAATGATCAGACCAACTTGTTCAGCGTATGCGAAATAAACACGTTAGCTGAAGCTGGTAAAATGTCACATTTCTTTCTTTCTTTTTTTTTTCGTTGAAAAATTTGAATTCATTTCCCCGCGGCAATACGGCAAGAAGAGAAACATACTTGTGTAGTTTATTGAACTGACACATTGATTTTATTTTGTTGGTTTAAAATGAAAAAGAAGAAGAAGAAAAAAAACCTGATTTATTTTCATTTGACATTGATTTAGTGAACGAGGCATCTAGTGGCGGGATGCATTTATAACGCAAGAACATGGCAGCAGCAACAAAAAGAACAACCAAAGCTGAGGGTCTCCTCCCTTGGCCTGAGGATTAGTGATGTATTTGACAGGATGCAATGGTTTCCACCTGACAAATTATGGTATCTAATATATTTTTCCCCCTTTTTTTTGTTCATAACTGCAATTTAAAAATAAGAAGTAAGAAGCTATGAAGCAATAACCTTTCAGGAGATTTAAACACTTGTTAAAAAATGCTAAAACTTGCTCAGAAAAACAAAAAACAAGAAAAACTTAATCTAGTCCCCCTCCAGGCACTCTTTTCCTTTGACTTTAATGCACTTGATTATGAGCGTCATCGCACGCTACTTTCAAGATCCCAACCTCTTCTTATAATCTTTGCTTTTCAAACCCAATTTTCCCATTGAAGTGAGTGTTGGTATCCTACACAGTGATTATATTTGGCATCGTCCCTGAAATAGCTGTAACAAGTCAGGATGAATTCAACAGCTACAGCCATTTGGAGGAGTGGAGCATCTAATTATTTGGTGTTGCTGGTCACTCCAAGCTACTCTGGTGTACCGCGGGCAAACAACTGCTGTCCCTGGAGGGAGAAAAGCTGCTGGAGAGAAGGCAGAGAGCCTCTGCCAACGTGAGTCTGTAGAGCACCGTTTATTCTAATTCCTCTGCAGGACATTAATGAGCCAGGATAGTGGCTGTCTTAATGGGCAGCCAGACAGATTTTAAGTGCCCCGTGGAGTGTAATCCGCTGAGGTACAACAACACTGCTGCAAGGCCCAGCAGATTGTTTTTAGTTGTCATTTTGCTTTTACTTCGCTTCTATGCTTGTTCATTACAAAGGGCATGTTTTTTAGCCCGCCCTCCCCACCTACTGCCTTGGGCCATATTCAGACCGTGCCATAATTTGTTTTCATACAATTAAAAGTTCAGCTTTTGACGCTGTTACCCAGACTGAGCTTTTACATACAGTGCTAAGAAACAAATATTTATATAACAAAGAACCTTGAATCAAGTCTAAATCTCATCTGTCTTCCATTCATCCTTATCCAGCTTTCGCACCATGAACACTTAGAGACAGGGGTGGAAGATAAAGATGGGTTTAAAAAAAAAAAAAAAATCAACACACTCTCTGTTCCTGGTGCAAAATAATGTTTTAATAAAGTGGATAATTGGTGTTGATGCAGGGGGGCACAAAGTGAATGAAAGGAATTAACAGGTGTTTTTCATAAAAATAGGCAGAAAGTCAGTTTCTTCTTCACCATTCATAAGTAATAAACATCGCTTTCTGGTGTAATACTAGTACTTTGAGGCAGTTTCATTTTTCAATGTAAATGTGAAATACAGGCACACATTTTGGTGTTGTATTTGCTCACGACAGTGTGTGATATTTGCAAGCAGAGGTGACAAAGCCTTCTGGCAAACAGTCTGATTTTTTTCATCTATTTTATTTTCATGATCATTGAGATTTATGGGGAACAGTATACTACTCTGTACAGACACATACTGGCTGCTTTAGACTTTGTTAAGCCATATACACTGTCCTTTGTGATAAAGACAATGTACTGTCAAGTACTGCTTTACCCCTCCGTTGCCCAAGGCTGGGCAGCTCCATGACTGAATCTTCAGAGGAGCTTGGTTACCTTCAAAGAGAAACCTACAACACACTCCCAACAGACATCAAACATAAATGAAAGTTGTCCAGCTCCAAAACCTTTATCTGCAAGCTCTCAGTGTAGGTAGACTTGCTTGGCATCCACCCACGTGGTGCTCTCTGTTTCTGAACCTCCGCGGTTTCATCTCAATAGCTCTCAAAACATTTGTTCAAAGTCTAATCCCTCCGTCTTGTCAGGTTTCATACATATTATTACGCCGCGCAATGAGGTGTGAAATGCTGCTGAGCTGCTGCTGATGAACATGTGTATTCCACATGGACATTCAACACCTGCACCTCTTTAAGATTGTGGATAGTGGCGCTATAGTGTATTATATGTTAATTATAGTGACTTTTATTCTGAAGTCCTCACTGTTTAAAAAAAATCTGCTGCCGCTTTACATTAAAGCAGTGCTGTTAAAATGTGATAATATGCTGCTGTAATCATTTGCTAATGTCTGCATGGAAATGTTTGTACGCACCATTTACGCACAGATTTGTGCATACGCACTGTTAGTAAATGAGGGCCATTGTGTGGAGACGGCTAAGTTTGGTGATATGGATTTCAAAACCTTTGTTTCTGAGCTCCTGACATTTATTTCTGAACATTTCAAGGTTTATTATCCAGTGAAAAGGTTTACTAATAAAGAAATTTGAGTGTTTACATTACCAATTAGCACTCTACATAGAAGGTTTTACAACCTTCTGGAAGACGGTGAGAAAAAGAGGCTTTCAGGCCATTCTATTACTGCTATAAAGGAAACTGGATAGTCAGGGAAAATATTACAATTTTGGCTTTATAGCGTCACAGAACAAAAATAATTTTGATTTATATGTAATTGTGGTAAAAAGGTTTTTTTTTTATAAAAAAAATAGGAAATAAATCCAGAGGAGTAGATTTGTAATACCTATCTGACTCTGTTCTGCTCTGTCCTGTAAACCATGAGCTATGGTGGCAGGTGGAAGGTGGCGGTGTTTGTGTTTATTTCTGGCCTCTGAGCGCTTTGTGTATTGTGTGGCCAAAGAGGGGGCAACCTTGAACACAGACCGAAATGACAAGCCGTCCGCTTCCATAAATGAGATACGGATGCTATTTGCTGACATTGCCAGACTGAGCTGAGACTTCATATATACACAGTCAGGGAGATGTGCGCTACACGAGCATCCCGACACCCGTGTGAGAAACAGCTGGGAGCAAATATGCACAGGTTCACTGCATGTGAGCATTAGCCCACCGTACTGTACAAAATGGAAAAAGAGGCACCAGGTGTTGCTGCAGTCATGTATGCAGACAGTGACACAGATTAAGTGGAGAAACAGAGCTATACACTTGCCTATATTTCCGTGTTGTAACTGTATGTCTAAGCATGGCTAATAGAAACACTGTCCTTTGAGCGACCACAGCTTTGGGTTCATTTCTCATTTAATGTTGCAAATGCACATAAATACACCACTTAGCTGAAAAAAAGACTATAAAAATTACTCCACCAAATCAGACAGGGAGCAAAGTGTAACAACTTATTTTGGACTGTTTATTTCTTCGAATCTGTCACTTTTTTGTTTTTTGTTTTTAATATGAGCCTGAGAGAAAGCATATTTGCCCAATATGAATGAATTCATGATGGGTGTGAGGATGCCGTGAATGTACCAGTCAGAACTTCCAGGGACAGACAACTTGATGTGTCTTGACACATGACTAAGGACTCAGGACTACAGCCCAGACCTCCAGACCTGTAACCACATGGCGCAAGAATTTCCACTTCTGTTAGTAGGCTAAGAACTCCCAGCTAACCTGCAGCAAACACATGTAAGTAAGCACTGAACCCTGCAATATTGATATTACCAATACACACTCCAAATTTGCACTCTCTTTCCCTCTTCCCCATGATGGAGCACTATTTTCTGCACCTTTCAAATTATGTACACACACAAACATCTAATAATCACAATCATCACCCAAACCCACAACATATAATAACAGCATACATACAGTACAGTTATTCTCTGCATGCACATGTTTGTCGAGCACCTGTGCTGGCCGAGAGAGCAAGTGTTACATCTTTTCTCAAAGAGCTGGGAGTTTCCTGGCTGGGTGTCACAAAAAAGAACATACAGCCCAGTTAACTCAAGCTTCCCTTTTCTCAAGCCAATGCTCTTTTTTTGTTCAGTGGTGTGGACAAGTTGTTATTTTCTGTCTAGAAGGGAGTGTATAGCTCCCCAGGGTAACAAGTGAAAGTGCTTGGACTTTGCTTTTTTGAAAACAGCATCTTGTTCCATTACCAACTCTTCTTTTATACTCTTCATGGGGGATGTATATTGTTCACTAGACCTTTTAATATCTATATCTATCTAT
>NW_005187404.1:3108750-3137490 GCF_000239375.1 Pundamilia nyererei
ATACACACAGTAAATTTATGTTTCCATTTGCCAGCTGACTCTAAATTCCAGTCAGACCGTGTGTGGCGGCACTTCTGGTTGAGAGAAAATCTCTCCTTGCCCTTCTGCTCTTTCAGCACTCAAATGCTCATCATGAGGATTATCAGCAATTCCTTTCATCAGGGCGACCGAGACTCTTCTCCTGAGAGAGAAAGCCTGCTCACACTGCCTCTCTGCGGCATGCAACACGAATAGATTCTCCCTCTCACTTCCAGCGTGCCGCTGTTCACGGCGACCCAGGGACAAAGATGGCAATCTCCCTACTGCTGTTCCAGACCTGATCGGCATGGAAATGGGTTTATCTCTGTCAAGCTTCTACGTGCATGCTTTCAAGTGCCTCTCAGATGTATATCTGACCATGACAGCCAATCGGGCGCACAGAAAACAGAAAGATAATCTTATTTTTATTTTTTATTTTTTTACCTCATTGAAAGACTTCAGAGCAACCCTGCTATTCCAGTGCATACGGCATAGGGACTCCCAATCAATCTAGAAATCCTGTTTATTGTCCCTCTTTCGCTCTTCCTTGTCCCTTGTCAGAAGAGAAGCGGCATTCAAAAAGCATCCCTTTCTTATATTCTGCAGTGCCAGCTGAAACTCGCCGTCATGCCTTGGATGATGGAGATAGAAAAAAAAAAGAAAGAAAGGAAAAAAAAGATGGGAATATAAAGCAAAGAGTCGACTCAAGCTCCCGGGATTTATTTTCCTCCCCCTTTCCCCCCTTCTCCTCTTCTTGCATTCACACCAAAACAGGGAGCACGGGGGGGAGACGTCAGAGTGACAGCGATGTATTTCTTTTTGCTCTGTGGCTCTTCACCTCTTCTTTCTCCTGCTCTCCCTCCCGCCCTCGTTCTCACTACCTCGCTTTTTATCCCTCTGCGTTCCTCTCTGTCCACGGCTCGTCGCTTCACACAGGAGCGGGCTGCTCTGTCGTGATGGGTGAGGAGACTCTGCCCGTTCAGGGACATCTGTGAATGTGCTTATGTTGGGAGACTAAAGTAGCCTCTTAGCTGAGGCTGAGACCACCCTCCCCCCTCCTCCCTTCCAGAGACGGGCTTTCTAATGGCATGTACCATTAAAGCTCGGAGCAGGGTGGGCTGCAGCAATGAAAGGAGCACGAGAGGGGGGTGAGGAAAGAAGGAAATGAGGAGCTGCTCAGAAGCAGGAGGGAAAAGGCAATAGTGAAACAGGAGGGAAAAAGATGCTGAGCAAAATAAAAAGAGTGGGAAAAAGTACACTGATAAGTCTTGTTTGCCACTTTACTTACCCTGAGTAAGAGGCAAGACCGCACAACCTCCACTCCTCAGTGCCACTCTTCTTTACAGATCCCTTATCTCTGACAAGACAACAGCTTGGTCACGAGGAGCATCGCTGTATGCAAGAGCATATGTTGGTTTTGGCGATGGTGAATTCACTCACAGACAAAGGATTGCCTCACGCACGACTGGCTGCACGGCGGCACACACGCAGAAACTTATTGCTGGAAACTGGGTTGAATGAAGAAAATTTTGTACTCTCAAAAGAGCCATTTGGTTCTGAATTATTAGAAAATCCACAGTGAGCTTCTCTTCACGCTGCCATAGCCTCGGTGACTGGCAACAAACACCCCAGTGCCAATTTCACCACCAAAATTTCCATTCGCCTTAAATGTGCACCATTTAATTTCAGGCGTCACTGAATAAAGAGCCTGTCTGTGATGGAGGTGAGACAGCATCAGAAACGCCACTTGAGCCAGTTCACCACCTAAGGGATGCTGGAACAGGCGAGGTGGCCTTGTTCAAGTGGTGGATGTCATACCTGGAAAAATTAGCAGAGAGAGAAAGAAAGACATAGTTTTCTCTGATTATAACACATGCGTACAAAGACATCTCTATGCATGTGCTTTTAAGTCCTTTCACTATATTAAAACTCACAGACTGCTTTGCATCTCTCAAGGCAGCAGCCAAGATGGAATTCAAATCGCTGAATTACTGCTATGCAAGCAGCCACTAACACGATGTTGTGCTCATCTGTAAGCCTGAATAACCCGAAGAAAAAACCCCGCAGAAGATCTTGCGACTCTATGCCACATTTTGCTGCAAAGTGCCATGCAGTATTTTGAGCTTTAGCCTGTCGGTCGGCTCCAACTCTCATGACTTGAGCTGCCCAAAGCAAAAATAAAACAAAACACGAGAGTGTTACACAGGCGTTGGGCAGAGCAATTTATTGGCAAGGATGAGCGCTCCAGTACTGCAAAGAAAAATTAAAAGGAGGTTGCACAGAGTCCACAGAGTGGTTAGAATCACATGTGATCAAATCAGAATCAGGGGTATTGCCTGTAAGATGAGTTCAGACCAAAGTAGAAGTGAGCTGCTATTATTGTTATTATGAAACCTCTGACAGTTCTTCTTCTTCACGGGATTCTCTGAAGACTTGAATGTTTATACTCTTTTCAAAGTGGATACAAAGGCACTTATCCTATGGTGTGTTGTCCTTCAGTGAAACTGTTTATCTGGACTTTTTATGATATGCCAGAACAAAAGACCACAGCTGACCTCCAAACAGCTTCTGATCTTATATCAGCTGAAGGTCAACTTACAGAAATAGTTCAGCAGTGTGGTCTGAGTTTCCCTTCATCCTGTGAGTTACATTAAAGAGTTTCTACTACTTTCATGCCTTCCTGGTAAGACTGCAGTCAGCAGTAAGTTACCACAAGACAGAAAAGTAAATAAAAGCAACCAGCTTTGTTTTCTCCAGCAGCAACAATAATAAGCTTCTCATAGTTTTATGAACACTTTTAATATTTACATAGTCTTTTTTGTCCTTCCTTAGTGTTGCACAACAAGAGGGTTTGGGAACTAAGTTTCGGTTTTACTTTGCACTGGTGCACTGGAATGTCTGAAGGCATCATTGTGAATGTGAGCCTGAGTGCGTTTGATACATGGACCCTCTGAAACCTGCTTTTCTGCAGGACTATATATAAACCCGACCACTCGGTTTGCAAGCAGAATATGACTGTGCAGGCAGTGCCCGCACTGGCATAACTCGTAGTCACAAAGTCAAGGCAGCGTGTGTTGACTGAACACATCAGAAATCAATAATAAGGTTTGATCTTGTAATTTATTTGCTGCGCTCTGTCTTTTTTTTCTCCAACACGTGCCATTTCCGCATGTCAAACATGAACTGGCGTGGGCTCGTGTGTCTACATTTGTGTGTTCAAAGTATGTCATGTATGCCTTAAATCTTTGAGAGCCCTGCCATGGCTGTGGGTGGCGCCTCTTTCCTTGTTGGCGATTTATGATTTTTTTTCCCCCACAAGCCATCTGGTGTGTCTTTTCAAGTCTAATAAGAGGACAGAGAGGGACCGGAGTTCAGCAGATGATAGAGATGGGAGTTGAGCAGGCTAGCGTGCGCGCACACACACACACTCACTCACGCACACGCAAACACACACAGGCACGAGGGCAACAGATGGAAGAGGCCCCGATATGTTGCCAGTGCTGGAGCCAGGCCCGGTGGGCAGGCCCCATTGGCCTCATTGGGGGTCCATTGATATCTAATGTTCTGACAGACTTTGAAGTGCATGTTTGAATGCAGACAATGTCCTTCTACTTTGCTTGGCAAAGTGAAACCAGTCTGGGAGTTGTTGCACAAATGCCCTTCTTTGGTGGATGGTAAGTGTAAGTCTTCTTTTATTGCAAACTACAGAACACCACATTTGTTATGAAAGTATTCATTAGCCTTTCTCACTGAAATAAAGTACACATCTTTTTAAAAGGTGCTGTAGCGCAGCCAAAACAGACCTACTATCACCTCCTATTCCATCTACACAAAAAAGTATAAAGATTGAGCAATATTTTTTTTTTTAAGGGAGGTACTCCTTTTTGCTCTGCTGCTACATTATTCTAAATAGTGTTTTACTCAGCATCCTTTGAAAAGGCTTTTCTATTTGCATGGACAAAAACAGCCACTTGTCAGAGATGATACATGTTAACACTACAACAACAGCCCACATATATTGTGCAAAATGTGGCAGCGAATGCTAGAAACAATCTTCTATTTATGCTGTTTTGCTGCTGCTTGCGTACAAGTGCAAAGCAAAGTAAATCCTGCAAAACCTCCCAATATATGGATTAAATGTCTCTGAAGTGCCTCATTTTTCAGTACAAGAAAGGTAACTGCTCCCTGCAGTGTCCAAACAATTGCAGTGCCATCTCTCTAAGAGTTTCTTTTTAGGAAACATTTAGTTGTCGACTGCTTTTGGAATTCAGTCCACGGTGAACAACACTTTCATGCAATTGTGGGTTTTTTTTATGGCTTGCAGGATGGCCTAGAGGCACACGCGTACAGGCAAGAGAGACGACAGAGTGAGAATGGAAAAGGGTAGTGTCAGGGCTGTGTCAGACACAATTATGCTATTTTTTCCGAGCTGCATACAAGAGAGGGTACAGATATGCATGTTTATGACCAATAAAACAGGGAGTACAGACAGACTGTGGCAGCCTGTCATTGTTTTGTAAAATGTCTGAGTCACAGGTGTCTCAGATATCTCTATAGTAAACTGTCTCTGGTGTGGATGAATGGCACCTGCACGTATCTGATGATTATAAAAAACATTAAGCTGATCCACGGGCAGGTGGCCGGCCTCATAACAGCCTCATTTATAGCTTCCCTGTGTCTACGGCCTTGAGCTGTATCGTTACTTGAAGGGGGAGGGGGTTGCTAGGTGACCCCCACCGGTAGTCCCGGAGACTGATATATCGCGAAGGTGTGCTGGCCCCATTTTCCGATAACAAATGAGTGGCCTTCCTGGAACCAAAATTAGAGAGCAGCTGTGGAAATGAAAGTAAACCTCGTGACTAAATTATTTTTGTAGTCGATAAAAAAAAGTATATTGCTCCCCCGACGGCTTTATCAGTCGCTGCAAATAAAAGCGGAAAATTAAAAGTTACATTTGGTCCTGGGAATGACTTCATTGGATCCCCAATATACAGACGGGCGGCATCCATGTGTGGGCGAGCATGGCTCAAGAATTGGGAGGTCACCTTGTAATCGGAAGGTTGCCGGTTCGATCCCCGGCTTGGACTGTCTCGGTCGTTGTGTCCTTGGGCAACACACTTCACCCATGGTCATCCTGTTTACCTCATCATTATGTATGAAATGATGTCAGACAGGTGTGCACTTTTTGGTTGTCTCTGCCAGCATTAGCTCACGCTGCATACATGGTCATTTGTGGGTGAATCACAAACTCCCAAAATGTAATATGTCACTTAAATATTAAAACAACAGTTAGGTTTTAAATAGCAGTTCATGTTCTCACATAAATATGAGTTTATCCACAAACACAGACAGGGAGACAGATGTAGAAAACTACTTCAGAATCACTCTTTAATTCTTGCATTCATGGGAAAAATGTCATTTACAGTGCTTTCAAAAGCTCAGGGGGAGAGTGGCGGGACGCCAAGTCTGCCCGATGCACAGCTGTCGCTGGCAACAGCAGGTAGGCTAAGAAGGCACCGTATTTACACTGAATAAGGCCATCAGTTGGACGGGGTCTTCGGCATACACACGACTCAGAGCCATCAACAAACAGATGTCTGACGCCTTTGATTCAAGGGCAAATCCTTAGACAGCTACAAATCACAGACTGCCACCACTGCTGAGCTTCTGACAGTCAGTGGACTGGATAAAAATGCTGCATGTCTTCTTTCTCCCACACTGAACCACTTAACCCCTCACTGTACTTACACCAGTCTGGATATCACAGTTTAGCCGCAATAAACAACCTTCTTCTCGCCTTTACAATTAGCATTATTTCATCCAACAAGCTGTTCACCATGAGTGATTGTGTTTTGTAAGTTCTAAAAAAGCAGACAGACTTTGACTGACCTGTGCGTTCTACTTTTTTGGTGGTATTAATTACAGTAACAGGAAACATACAGTTGAGAATAGGTTGATTTTGGTTTAATATGCATATGTTTAATTTGTCAGAACAAAAAAAATTTTTCACTTTGTGGAATACAATAAGTTTGTGAACAATGCAAATCCTTCTCTTGAACAAATTTGCAGTGCTGGGTCTGATATTGCTGAAAACAGATATTAGCTCTTATTCGATTCAGTGGGGAAACAGAAAAGCTAAAAATATCAGCACTTGATGGCTGATGACAAATTCTGCTTATTTTATCCAACGTTTGTGAAGCTATTTTTTTTTTTACTTCACTGCAGTCACTTTTGAGATAAAGTGTCAAATTTGCATGGGAATCAAAAGCTTACATGACTCACTGAGATCATTTTTAAAGGAAAAATATCATTTCACTTTACATACAAATGAGACAACAAAAAAAAATATTTTCAAAGTTAACACTAATGTTAAAAAGAGTTTCACAGAAAGAAAATAAAAAAAATAACAGCTGGTGTCTCTTCAAAAACCCAGATGCTTACTAGGGTAGGGGAAGACAAATCAATGCGACATAGTATCAATACAGGGACACCAGTTACGGATATTTTATTAAATAAATTCAAATACTTACATCAAATCAGCTCCAACGTGTTTAAACCCTCACTTATTGGACACACTTAGCTTGATAAAGCTACCTGCTATTTCATAGCAAGCTAACGGTTCAGTCACACAAGTGAAAAAAGGACAACCTCCTTAAATCTACAAAAAACTGTGGCTGTGGCGATTTTACTGAATTTTTTCACAATTTCTGTGAACCATAAATTCTGATCACAAGATCATTGCAGAGGCGACCTTTCTGCAAACAGTTGCAGTGTGACTTGGACTGACTGCAGTCACTGTGAAAAAAAATTGCTGAAGGTTTGTAAATAATTGCTGCCTAATTTAAAAATGCAGACATATTTCCAGCATGTCGCATTTAGACTGAATGAGTCTTTGTTGAGAGGACTCGACTCAACTGTTTGCCCGCTGAATGTATTCTGGTTATATTACTGTAGAACAGGAAGGTTGGTGGATGAAAATGTAATTGATAAATGTGAATTTTTGTTAAATGTAAACTTTGGTAACAGCAACAGATGTGTGATTTTGACAGTTTATCACAGTTAATTGCTGTATTATCAGAAACATACATCTATTTGCCAACTTTGCTATAGTCAGTCACAGACTGAAAGCAGGCTGACTTTGTCTTATGGCAAATTTTAGTGGCAGTGTTGGTGTGAAAAAACAAACGTGATCTTTAAAGTTATGTCAGTCTTAAAGTTTAAATTTTAAGATGTGATTTGCAGTTGCAGAAAAATAAGTGAATCATTGCAATATATGTTATTAATCGAAAAATGTTACAAATCTCAATAACATTGTATCACAAGTATAGCTGTATTGAGGGGTGATTTCCAGCTATAATACTTGATAGCGCATTTTCATTTAAAGTACTTTTGATTGTAACGCCAAAGTAGCTGCAGATATAACAAAAAGCAAATAGTGATTAGACTGATCCAACGTTGTAATGTCAGTTTCTTTTTTCTTGTCAGATTGACTTTACAATCTCAAAGAAGGTTCTGAAAAAGTGCCAATTTAAAATCTGCAATAAGTTTTAAGATGTTAGATTCAACTTAGATGCAGCTCACAAGCAATTCAATGCAGACAACTCTTTGTTGCCAAAGGTATGCGACCTAGAAAAACAAATTGGATTTTATTCAAAAGAGCTGGTACATACCATACTATTAAGTTCTCGTTTCCAGCCTTGGACATCCAAGAGTGAGATTTGCAAATTATTTTGTTTTATGTCTAGAATCACAATAAACCATTAAAACTGTGACAGAAACTCACTAACAACTTATTTAAGCCTTCTTTTTTTCCCTAGCAGGATTTTTTCTCACACAGGTCTAATATTATCCATGATAAAAGCAGACAATGTGACTCATTCACCATGTGTCTGTAACCTCATGCCCTTCTCAAAGCAGGCTCTAAGTCAAAGTCAGTAATGAGGATTTGTGTTCGAACCGACAAACAATATTTCCCGTTGGGTCACCACGACTGATTTCACTGCTGTTAAAATCAAGGTAGAACCGGATTTAGAACAACGATCGACCAGGTTCTCCTTGCTGGTGCTGTACCAAGTATGCACAGTAGTGATTCAATAAGAAACTGGAGATTTTGTTTAAATGACGTGAATTTTTTTCAGGCATTTTTTTTCCTCCAATACATTTGTTTTCTGCTTTAACTCCCATTACACATGAACCCCGTGCACTCCATGTTTTTTTACACCACTTCATGAATAAGGAGGGAAACACATTCATCTTGTGACAGCTCCACACACTGCACTTCCTGGAATTATGCATCACTGCACAAATAGGTGTTTACTTGCAACTGTGCTTGCCCGCCTCTATTTGGACGCCGCCGTTGGCGTTCATTTCTCTACGAAAATACCGCTTTGTGTTTTAGAGTTCAGGTGCTGAAAGGTGCAATTTCGGGTGGTGATAAAGGAGCAGTTTCATCAGTATGCATTGGCAAATGTTAGGGTCCAGCAAAAATATGATCATCAAAAACTGAACTCGGCGACGTACCTGCTGCATATATCTGTTGATATATTCAGTGACCCTGGGCCTGCTATCAAAGTGTGAAAAAAAAAACTAACACAGGTCATTCTGACTTGGGAAAGCAATATCTCTTTAGTGTCAATTTTTCACTGCATTACAGCCTCCCTCCCTAATAGATGGAATCCAAGGCAACCCTTTGCCACCAGAAAAGGGTTCATTTTTTTTTCATGCATAGGTTTTGAGAGCTCTGGGAATTTGCAGGTATGGAGAAATGATCCCAAAGAGAGAATCCTCTCTATGCACTCAAATAAATAATTAACAACACAGCACATCGACAGCTGTGTCCCCGCGGCAGTGCATCTGATGGCTGACTGTACTGGGAAGCTAATTATATCCTAATTTTGACTCATATTTTCTTTAAAATGTGCAATTTTCCAATTGTGACTTTGTACATTTTTACACTTCAGTATACAATCTGTACTTGGATACATGGGTATTACTTTTTTTAATTTTTCTGCAGATGTTAATAAATGAAGATATCTGGGTTTAGTTGTTCCAGTGACTGAATATTTTAAAATATCCAAAAAGATGAGCAAGCACTACTGTATGTAGAGTACATACAGTATTTGAATGTTTATTTTTCATTACTGCTGAGAGCAACAGCAGCATAAAAAATGACATCCCCCGCCCCTCTGTATTTGAATGGCGTTTGCAGTTTTGCCTCCCAGCCCATGATTTGCTTGCATGGCAAGTTTGTTTCAAATTTATGGATGAGGTTACTGAAGTGCACTCAGGGGCCCAAAGAAAGCACAGCGTGAAAATGCAGGAAAGGGGAAATTCTCAGCTACCTTAAAACCGGTGAGATAATCAATAAAGCATTGGCTTCCAGCAAACAAAGGCTTTTCTCTTCCATCAACCGAACACGGACACACTAATAAAAATTAGACAACAATAACTTTGCCAAGCGCATGCATTTCGAGATCAAAGCTCGACTCACTGGAGATGCTTAATAAACGCGTCTAACGGAAACGTACTGCAGACAGATGGGGAATTGCATGCACCGGTGGTCTGATTAGAAAACTGAGATTTCCCATCCAAATCTCGACGCTTTAATCCCCCACTGTCCCGGAATAGTTTGGGATTTTGTTATTTGTAATATTGCGTAATGACGTTGGTAGTGCGCTGCTATTTTCTCAGCTTTAACAGAAGCCGACTATGGAGTTACAGACACTATTTTATCTTGTGGCTTTTAGGATGACAGATTACATCACAGCACACACTGAAGTACTCCCTAGAAACATTGCAACATTCAACCACAAGAGAGGGGGACTCAGACCATTCTCACAACTCAGTGCAAGACTGTGCTGTTAAGACATAAAGATGCAAATGTGAATCAGTGCCCACTAGCGAGCTCCTTTGATTCTAGGTTAATTGAAGGCAAGGTTAAATGGGTAGCTCAATCCACTTTATTGACGTGAGGATCAATTGTTCTATATACATGGTCATGTTTCACCACTTAAATAAATGATGCTTCTGTCTGCGCATTAGATAATGTACATTATTGACACCAAGCCAAGTTTCACATAATGGAGTCTGTTGGTGGACAGGGTCTAGTCTGTGTTTAACACATATTGGAAAAGGAATTAAATATAAAGAGGCTTTTGAAAAATGCATTTCATAACACCGGCCTTTATCCAAATCACATGATCATACGTGCTCTTTTGCCTGCACTTTCCTGCTTCATATTCACAAGATTACAAGTACTGAGGGGAACAACATGTCTGGGGATTGCTCGGCGCAACCGACTGCTCGACTGGAGCAAAAGGGGTGTTTTGTGTCTTGATCAAGGGCAACTCAGAAGTACATGAGGGAGCTTCACGAATTTAAATGTGTTACTGTGTGATAACGAGCCCAGTTTCACACTATGACCTCTAAGTGTAGTGTGGGGCAATCCTCGACTCTCTCTGCTTTTAGATAATGCTGGTTTTATTTGAGAATTTACCCATCAGCCAGTTGTATATTTATTCTTTCAAAGAGACAGCAGTTTGATGTCAGTGGGGCACTAACACTGCCTTAAGCTGCAGCATCCCCTGAGAGGCCAACACAAACACAAAGCTTCTTACATTTTCTTTCGTTATTACAGTATTGAACTACAACCTGCTTATAGGTCGAGCAGTTATGCTGTGCAAAATATGTTTGTGGGAGAAACAGAAGAAGGTTTCCCAGTTTACCCACTGCCTGGAACATTTTACATGATGCCATATTTCATCATATGACTTCTTTTAAGTGCCTTACCTGCTCATTAAATCACAGTAGTGCATGCTTACTGGCTTTTGAGTACTGTACTGTAATTTGAGTTTCACTCAAGACTTTTACTGTGTAATGTCTCCCTTTCCTTAACTTTGCTTAACTCATGGTATGGATCAGTGTTGTTTCCACGTATCAGACAGCTTATTACTTTGCATCATTTGTTCACTTTTCTTCAGTCGAACTTACAAAAGGTGTCAAAGGAGCTTGCAAAGAAAAGCGTCTGGACTTCTTTAAGTTGCTTGAAGACGTTTCACCTCTCATCCGAGAAGCTTCTTCAGTTCTAAGGTCAAATGGTGGGGAGTCCCAGATTTAAACCTAGTGGGAGTAACCCCCCAAAGAGGGACAAAAGGACCCCCTGAAGATCATCTAATTGCCTGAGCCAAGGTGTGAAACTGGGTGTGGGTCCCAATCAGCCAGGGTTTTGGGTGAGCTCATTGTGAAACCTGGCCCCACCTTATCATGCGAATTCCTGAGGTCAGATGGCCCAGGATGTGAGTGGGCATTAAGGCGTCTGGGGAGGGAACTCAAAACTGGATTATAGATGGCAGATATTTGACCTTAGAACTGAAGAAGCTTCTCGGATGAGAGGTGAAACGTCTTCAAGCAACTTAAAGAAGTCCAGACGCTTTTCTTTGCAAGCTCCTTTGACTGCGATGACCTGGATGACTGAGAACCTTCACAGACAAAAAGGTGTCAAAGATAACAGTTTGACAGGCATAAAATGGCATTTTTGTACCAAAAGGTGATTTCCAAAGAGATATTGGCCAGAAAACCTGGCATATGTCAGCACAATGTGTAGTGTATCCCTAAAAACTTAAACTGGACAACTGGAGGACATAAGAGGACGTTGCAGGCATAAAAAAGATATCTACAGCAGATAAACAGTATCTGAAAGCCATGTTGGTCATCAAATGTTGACTTTCAAACTTGTTAGAATTGGATAAACTCTGTTTCTAGCATATAGACCCCCATTCCCATTTATGTTTGCATGTTTGAATAAATCAGTACAGCCTCCAGCCTTTTTTGATTTTGGCTGCAGGAGTAGATTTGCTTTCTTTGCATACCAACCATGATCAGCTGACCTGTGCCGCTGCTGGTTTATTGCTCTTGTGGATTTAAAAGCAGATGTTGTGCGAGCCATTATGACTACTTTCCAATCCCTCTCCAGTATAAAAGTAATATCAAGGTGGAATTTGGCAAGTGTTATTAAATAACATCATCAGCTAAAATTAATGACTCCTAATGAAGTCCTTATAGAAGCAAGCCCTGTTACTTAACAGCTATACTGAAACACATATGAGCCCTTTTTAATTATGTTCAAAGCAATTCCCAGCACAAATAAGGCCTTAAATAAAACTTTTTATGCTGAAGTTATACTTTTACCAGTCTAACCTAGTTTACCCAGCACTCTCTGACCTGTAAAACACTTTTAGTGTAATTCAAATACACTTTTTTCACATACCTCCTGTAGCACATCATACCGTATTACTGACTGCACTGTAAAAACAAAATTGTAATATAAAAGTATTTTACTGTGTATTTTACAGTTTTGTACAGTTTTTCATAAATAGACACTGATTTGCTACTATGAAAAGAAAATTGACATTTACAGTTTAGTTAGGAGTATCACTCATCAACTTTTATTTTTCTCACTGGAAAATGTAGCAAATGCATCTTTAGTTAGCGAACAGATTCAGTGCCAAATTACAAAGAAACAGTTTGTGTATTTGATGATATTTATAAAGCTATTTCAAATTACCTGCCACTTTTAAAAAATGTTTCTCCATTAATGCCTGCTCCTCTTCAGTTGCTAGCTCGATGCTGAAGCATGCAAATTCAACTTTATGGACTTTGGCAGCATGAACACAGGACAGCAATGAGAAGGACGAATGGATGTGTGCTGTCAGGGCCATGTGCATATTTAACAGAGAAGAAAAATCATCTGACTAGATAGTATTTAGTATTACATTGCCCATCAGTTTGAATTACACATTAGCTGAAGGTGCAGGGATGCCTTTCTCGATCGCTCTGGCCCATTTTAACCTTGTAAGTAAAAGAAGGACCTTGCAATATTTCAGAAGTTTAAGCAGGTAAACTAAAGGCACATTTAACCTCTTAGCTGCTTACATAGTTTCATGATTAACTGAAGTCCAAAGAAATATTAAACATTTCTTGCATTCCACAAATAATTGAGACCAGTTCAAAAATAAATCTAAACTTAGTTTTTTATTTCTTTATAATAACGAATCTTAAAACTCACATTTGTGTTGTGCCTGAGCACTAGGTTGAAACTTGCTGTTCTGATCTGCAATACAACAGAAAGCAGTACTTTTACTCATGATACTTTCAGGAAATTCCTTCTAGAAGCAGGTCTTTTGCACTTGCAACATTTGGAACAGCTCTGGGCAGCTTCTGCAGGTTAACGCCAACCCGTAATCTGAACAAATTAGGAGAGGACCATAATTTTAATTTCAGGGATTACTTTAAAAGATGGATTTTTAGCTTTTTTCCCCTTATATTTTTGATAAATTCTCCACAAAGTAAGGCTTTGAAGACGTTTCTCTCCCCAGGATATTCTTCTACTACACAGAAGTATGGTTATACAACAAAATTTGTCTTATTTGTGACTCAGTCTGTTATAATCTGTTCACTGTGTGGCAGGCAAGTTAGGACCCAAACGCAGGACCTGGACAACATGAGTGAAAGCGAAAGGCAGCTTTATTACTGAACAAAACTCAGATTCAGTTGAAGCCAGGAACTAAATAGTCTCAAGAAACACACACACACCGCTAAATGGATCACCCAACACCAAACAGGGGAAGCAAAACTGAACATAATACACAGAGACGGGAGACTATAAAAAACAACAACAAAACAAACAGGAAGTAACAAACACAGAGGCCAGGACTAAAACAAGAGGGATTGACACTATGACTGCAGATGAAGAGACATGTTGACCTGGAGGGGGAAAACAAAGAGAACTAAGAGCAGGTCAACCTAAATGCTCTTAAGACAAGGAGAAATCCAACAATGAACCTAGAAATCAACATAGAATATTGAAAATAAACAGTATCATCCAGAACATAGAAACACTGGGTCAAACGACCCAGTACAATGACAAAGTCGAGTGCTACCATAATCATCATTGCTGGCTCATCTGTCTAAAGCGCTGCTAATGCTATGCTAATTTATATTATGAAAAGTGTGATACACGAAAAGTAACAAACACCCTTATTAGCAATGGCATTACAGAATTCTTCTGCAGATTTGTTTTGAATAGTTTAAGTGTCATGACATTTTCCTTTAATGCTTTTTCTTTACATACACTTGTTTTGCTGACAATACTCACAATACATGGGTGCTTTTCGGTAGGATTTTTAATGCTGGTCTTTTTGTAAAGAGATTTTTACGCTGATGTAAAGATAATAGCAAAAGCTGAGAAAAGTGTACATAACAGCATTTGTGGCCTGTAATGCATTCAGTTCAAGGGAATGCTTCTGGGTTTACATCCAAAATGTTGCTTTTATCACACACGTCTTGTCATAACCGAGTATTTTCTGTTTTAGCGTCTCCCGAAAAATAATTTTGCTTGATGTATAAATAGGCTTATGGTATGTGTGCGAGACAGTTTGTGTGAGTGTGCATTCAAAACCCCAGCGGTGCCAAGTCAGCACCGAAAAGCTCTGCTGTCCAGATAAACAAATCAACATGCAGCTGTGTCCAACTCTTTATTTATTCACACTACATGGATGTTTGCAGCATTTTTTGTCTACAGTATAATACACCAGACTTCAGCGTGAGAGGCAAGAAAAAAGCGACTGTGACAAGAAGCAGAGTGTAACAAAAACACTATAGTGCCCCCTGTATGATTCATGCAAACTGTCAAACCAGCCCATGAATCATAAAAAATATCTAATCATTGTCCTCCTGTTCCTGGATTACCTCATCATATTTGTGATTAAAAAGGACAAAAAAAACTGTCCTGGTGGTGGGGATTTTGTGGAACTGACATACAGGAGAGCTAAGTGCACACCTTGTGATAAATAGAGCTTGAGGACAAACCACATTTCCTCAGCAGTAAGGGGGTGAATTGCTTCAATAAACCGTGGAAAGAAAAACCATCTCAGACTAATATTGACTTGGTCCTGGAGTGAAGCGGGTGTTATTGCTCCATTGATTTTTCTGCTTCTTTGGTCGCCACTGATCAAGTCCTAAGTACGGGTGAAAAGTGTCAAAGGCTTTGCCAGTCACCTGAAGCACCTGCACAGCAGCAAAACAAAACTCCAATCATCTAGCCGAGCAGCACCCATTACATATTCACATCTCCTAAGTAGGGATGGGTACCGGTATCCGGTGCCATCATGGCACCGGTTCTGACATAAACGTTAGTAACCAGTCCGAAAAGCAGCGCACATTGCTGTGCTTTATTTTGGTGCTTTTTTTCCCTGAGATGTCATACACTTTGGATTCCAGCCAATCATTTTACCTTTGCAAGCGTAGTAGGCGGACCCAGGTACGTACGTTCTTTTAGAGCAGAGCTACAGATTAAAAATGCCCAAGGCGAAGCGGTCAAAAGTCTGGCTGTACTTCACAGCAAAAGATGCAAACTCAGCAGCCTGCAACAAGTGCTTTAAGGTGATACTGTGATAGTGTGCAAAGGAGGTAACACCTCGAATCTGATGAAACACCTGGCGACGCATAGGATTTTTTTAAAAGCCGAGAAATGCACCGTATTTGATAGCTTGCTGCGAGACCTCACACCGTGCACATCTACTGCGGGTGGGTTGCCTGTTATCGGACCCGGAGTTAGCAACATCCCCCAAAAACCCGAAGAGGAGAGTCCTGGCCCCTAGCCCTGCCAGTGTAGCAGAAATGATGACGGATGATGATGCAGCAGCAGCCGTTCTTCTCTGGGTCAGTAGCTTCATGTTGGTGTGTAATTTACGTTGAGTAGGCTAACCACGTTATTACATTAATGCATGTAAGATGAACTAGCAAACACCGTCGTAGTTACATGTCTTCTTGTTTGATGGCAGATACTCCCTTCACCCTGGCAAAAAGCTAAAATGACCAAAGAAAAAGTGGAAAACGGCTAAACATGAGAGGTTTTTGGACAAAGTTTGTGTTCTCCATTCTTTCAGCACCAGTTTGAGCACCGGCACTGTTTCAAAAGTACCGGTTTGGTACTGGTATTGGATAAAACCTAAACGATACCCATCCCTACTCCTAAGGCCAGATGGGATGGAGAACCGGCTTTCATGTTGGCAAAAATCTGACTTTTTACACTTTTTCAAGTTTGCAATTTAAAACTTTGACAGTCAGTGAGGAATCCATTTGTTTATACATGGACTTTTTGTCGCACTGCAATATTTATTACTGACAGGTCTTCTAGAAATGATGCAGCACAGGAACGCATTCACTCCTTTGTAAAACATAGTCACTGCAACTCCTCATACACTGCAGTATTTTTTGTCTCCCATGCACTGAATACATTTGTTTAATAAGGATTTGCCCTTAGATAAGTTAGTCTTACCTTATTTGTGATCACCTTTTCCCCCAACTTACTCAACAAATAACAAGTAGCCTTCCCACCATATAGAATATATTTGACCTCGTTACTAAGCAAGGCATTCGCCTGTATTCAGGCAGCTGCTGCAATAAAGTAAAATGTCCCATGGAGATCATATTGTGCGGGCCTTGTGCACCCAGGAGATACTGCTCGGTAAAGTCTTTCACTGGATAAATATAGTTTGTGTAGAAAATACCACACAGACTGCAGGATATTTATACTTCAAAAGGCTTGAGGGATATTACTGGATTTACAGAGGAGACAAATGATTTTCTGTGTCATTGTCTGTCTGTAAAGAGGTTGCAAATTTTGCCTCGAGAGGCAATTTCCTCTGTATAAAACTCCCCTCTCTTGTTTTATGAATTTTTGAAGAGAGTATTGTGCTGTTGGCTTTGTGCGCAGGACTTGTGTTTACTTTAACTTTTACCTTTAACCTGCAGTTTATTAATCATTCATGTACATTTTTCCAAGTTGCAGCTTAGACCAGAGGATTGTCTTGTGTACTCATGGGAATGTAATAGTTAACAAGAAAAAACAACAAAACCAGGCTCTGACACTAGCAGTAGTGGAAGCAGCGATGATTACAAAACTAATGCATATAGGCACGAGTGTGAATGGTTATACTTTGAGGGTGGTTACTACTGGTGGAAAAATTCCTTCTCCAAGAAGAACTTAAAAGTATAACAATAATGAGGAGCGCTTCAGTGCTGAGCATTTTCATAAAATTATTGGTGGAGTGCAGTTTCGTTGCTGATCCAGAACATATCAGCCCATGGGATGTTTTCATTGACCCTCATTTCTCCTTCGGCCTGTGCTGCATTTTTCCCCAGCAGAATGTGCGTTTTTACTAGGAGACTCATTGTCATTTCCCCCCTGTGGAAGATATTTCCCATGCACGCCTCTGGCATGACAGTCAGTTAATCCTCCCAGGTCTCCTTTACCTCACCTTTGTTCAAACCCTCAGTGCCTTTATGCAGTGTGTGGTTTTATACAATATGTGTCTTCCCACAGAGGACTTCTAAATTCCTGCTTATTTAATACTCTGAACATTCTAGTTTTATTTGTTTGTTTACTGTTTTTCTGTCTGTAAGCTAATTCCCTGCCGGCTGTAGTATTTACTGTGTCTCAGTTGTGTTTCAGTTGGTACTTCCATTAGTGGAAATTATGCAATAGACCATATACTGTACTTACATACAGTGATGTATGGGACATTGAGTCTTTTCTTTTTCATCCATTCTGTTGGAGATTTGCTGGTGTGCTTGGCATTGTTGGCCTTCTGCATGACATAATTTGGGTTTATGGGTTTGCTTTAGTTGTTACAAAGATGACTTCACATTTTACTTTAGAATACTTTGGTTTAAAAAGGAGTTCACTGTCAATAGGGCAAAATGTCCAGGTCCTGTGGTTGCAAAACATGACAAAAAGTTAGTTAGTAGAAAGTTAGTATGACGTGTTTGTGTTGATATGCTTTGTTTGGTTTTCCCCAAACATGACACCAAACATGTCCATCCAAAGGACATTGTTTCAGAGGTCCTGTGGTTTGTAGGCCACGCTATGTTCTTTTTATTCACCATCTTCATCCAGTTTTTTATAGTCTAGTGATTTACACATTTATGCATTTGCCAAACAAATAAAATATCTCTGGTTTGATTCTGTGGCGAGACACAAATACAGGTGTCTGGTGTAAAAACCTGCTAAATTTAATTTGGCACTACCTGCTTTGGCAACCCCTTATGAATAAGGGCATAGCTGAAAGCAGCTTTCAGGGAATCCTGGATACTATATGATCTCTTTATTCTCCTGACCTTCTTCAGGGTTATAACTAAGAGCAAATTACAGCCTTCGTCCAAGGCATGAAATATAAAGACATGGTTTTATAGAACTCGAGAGATTTGGTCCTGTTCTTTCAAAACCTGTGAATAGTGAAGCTGTAAAGAAAATATGGACGTGTAGCTCATGTATGCACGGAGTTGCTCATTAAATAATCTCGTTTGGGAAAGTGTTCTTACAGCCTGATAATTTGAAACACATCCGCCCTCGGGCTACACACTCTAGCTTTCTAGATAATGCTGACACAGCTAACCTGAGTCTCTCATATCTCACTTTCTTCAGTCTTCAAAAAGGTCAGTCTATTCCTGCCCTCTCCTCTCCTTCAAACGCATCGTTCACTCCCCTCCCTTCCCCCAAATTCATTAGTCTAATGAGTTCAGCTACCGTCCTCTCAGCCAATGTCAGCCGACAGTCACACTTATCAGCCCCGCAGCCTTATCCAAACAGCCACTCCTTCAAAATGTGATCCGCATCTCTGACCAGATCGATACTCCAAAGAACAAATCCTCATTATCACTTTCAAAGTTAAAGAGATTAAAAAAATGTAGAGGGCCTGTTGGTCTAGGTACAAAATGTTGATGCTTGATTTTAAATCAAACAATTTACTCACTGCCTTGTTTTAAAAATAGACATTTTCTACTAAACCCATAAACCCATCTTTAACTTACCACTGCATCAAGTGACGCAGACAGCCGAGGCTAAATTTAGGCTTTAATTCTTTTTGCTGGTCCTTGCTATGCTTTCAAGGACTTTGGTGGTTGGATTTCAGCAGACAGCACAGTTTGGTTATGATCCGTCTGGGGAGGAGAGAGAGCTGATTGTGGGTCGCCTCTATTGGGATTGTGTGCTCACAGATAAGATAGCCCTCGGAGACATGCTGCCTGCAAGCGTATCGACTTCTATTTCCAAATCCAGTCGATCATATCTGGGTCAGAATATTTGGCTAATTAGAGGGTAAGATAGTTTTTTGCGTAATTCCACAACAGGGGGACGTGCCACAATAAGCACATTTTTCAAAGACAATAAGACTGTGACTGTAAATCCCTGACGGGCTTTTATGGCGCCATTTATAACGACGTATCGCCTGCTCATCAGCACTATAATTTCCTGCAGAAATTGCGTTTAGGCACTTGGTATTCAATAGAGGATGTTTATCAGATTATATGAGCCTGTGCAGTCTAATTTGCATGTTTCTGAGGGGCTCACGTCATGACTTCAGTGCTCGCATTTGAAAGCAGGAAGAAACAGGCGAAGATTCGATTTTGAGCATCTCATTCAAAAACGCCCGAGTTCAGGATGTTTAATTTCTGCACCCCACCAGATAAGTCCCTCCTTTGCAAGTAAGATTTACACACATCCCACAAAAAGACATCCTGATAGTGGTGATAGAGCTAGAGTACAGCTCATCTGTATTCTGTAAAAGAAAACAGTAGAAGCAAGCTTCAGGGCTTTTGGTCTACTTTAACAGAACATGTTGTTAAATAATAAATATGAAGTCATAAAAGTGATACTCATTAAAAGGTCCAGCCTAAGTTATGCTATTCAGTGTTACTTGAAGTTTATAAAAAAGATCATATTGTGCAGGAGGAGACTGAGCTCTTCCTGCACTCTGTATCCCGATTGCAAAAAAAAGATCATGTGCCAGAACCATATCCCAGCATGGAGCTGACAGTGACACAATCAATAAAAAGCAACCATTCTTTTCGGCGCCTCTGTACAGTGTTTAACCCCTCTCTTTGTTTTATTTTTGATTGATTCTTGCTGTTTGTTTACATTTTACCCCTCAGACAGACCACCATCTCTTGATTTGATAAAGAGAATAGGGATATGACGTTAGGGCAACCTTGCCTTAAGGGTTGCCATCTGCTCTTGAAGATGAAGTCAATCACCTCTTGGAGCACCCTGAGGATCCCAGATGGCTGTTGCTAGGCACTTTAAGTTAGAGCAAAGCACTCTGAGATAGACAAACATCATGACAAGCTTTACAAAAAAAAGAGCCCTATTGGTATTTTCTGTGTTAGCAAGATGCAATTAGATGCACTCCAAATTCACACTAAGCTGAATCATTAGTGTAAAATCTTTGAAATTGGGTGATACAAAAATGTGTGAGCCTGAGCTTTCTACTTAATAAACGCACACACAGAAATGGGAGGGAAAAGGAGTGGAGAGGAATATCAAAGAGAACTACTGAGTTCGGAGTTAGTCAGATGCCAAACATAAACACCAAGAACGGTCCCACTCTGCCTCTCTGACACTAAAGTTGCTACAAATATTTCTGAGTTATCCCTTTTTCCATATAAATGTGAACACAGCCAGCACAACATCACTCACTTGTTTGTGCACTACCCTGTGAAGCCTAAGGTTAAGTATATCGGCACTCGCCATCTTGGTTTTTGTAGCCACAAGTGAACATAATTACAGAAGAGTGAAGCATGCTAAGATATCATTTCATGCTTGGCAAGTGAGTTGCATTAATAGACTACAAGGCGCTGTGGGTGGACAGGAAAGTCAAAAGTACAGTGTAGGTAAAATAGTTTTGTCTCTTTTGGTAGAATTAACTGTATAGACACCTATGCACTTTGTAACGTCATTGCATGAAAAATACCCCAAAAGGCGTCAACACTATAAACACAGTCAAAATGCCTATTTTAGCGACTTGGTAAGCCGAGGAGATGCCAAGCAGGCAGCTACTGGATATAGCAGCCTGTGTTGACACTCATGTGCCACTCAAAAGGGCCACCACACTCTTAATAATGCATAACATTAAGCATGGTCGTTAAATATAGGTAAGTTGTAGAAAAGTGCTAACCTGTTCTCAAGAATAGGGAAATTATGTGGTAACTGGCTAGACTGTAACCATACTTGTTTCATTTTAACACTGAATATATTATATTAGATTATAATATTGAATTTTCAGTGTTAATTTAAAAAAAATTAACAATGAAATCTAGTTTATGAAGAAACCCTCAGAAATTCTCAACACAGTGTCACAACAAAGCGTGTAATAGATTCACATGTTGTCCTCTAGTGGACCAGCTGGTCTGTTAGGAGAACATTTTGTCAGGTTAAAACAAACAAAAACAAAAAACTTTTTATGCAGACTTGATTGTTTTTTGTGTGTTGAAAAAACATTAAATGGTCTCACTAGCCTTTTGAAATGTTTAACGCCACTTCTCTTTGGTAAGAATTTCTTCATGCAACCTGTCTTCTAGCAACGCTACACATCACAAAGTGCTGTATTTATAGACTGCGGACTGATAGATGACACCAATAATCCTGGTCACATACTCCGACCTGTCCGTGACTTCCCAGCTCTCATTGTTCCCAGAAGATGATGGCCAAGGATGAAAGAAATTCATTCATACAGTACACTGAAGACATAAAATAAAGAAAGAAAAATCTGACTCATTTGCTGCTTGATCGTCTCTTCACCCTTGCATCCATGGACAATGACATCTTCCAAATGAATACGCTAAGAATGGAACGGATGCTGGCCTCTTGTTTAGCTCAATTACTGCTGTGTGATGAATGGAAAAACCTTGAGTGAATCATAATGTGAAATGAGAATGATTTGGTCAATGCGTTGTATTGAGTGCTATGAAGGACATATCAAGGATACTTTTTCAGCTCACTGGCATTGTTTTTGTTGGAGTAGTGCAAGACAGGGAACAGGATGAATATTTAATCAGTTACCTTTTTGGCTACACCATCTTTTTTTTTTTTTTTGCAAAGTTGCAAGTTGGGATTATATTTCTACAAGCGCAGCAGAATGAAAGTTGAGCAGGTTCTATAGATTTTATTCAGCAGTGTTTGTCACTTTTTTGCAAAACAGCACTAGTCAGAGGACAGAGCATAAAGGTTAAAATTCCTTTTTTTCTTACACTTGTGCACTTCTCTATGGCAGGACGTTTCAAGTGACTGAAGAAAACAAAGAATGGTGATGAGATGGGGTTAAGTGGGGAAAATCAAATCCAAACCCTCAGATTCTCTTTTGCCCTCCAACCCAGTGTATGTCACAAAAGCGAACTGGGCGTTGTATGGCTTCAGTACAGTATGTTGCCTGAGTACATAAAGGAGACTGTTATTCCGCCGATATTGCACTCTCTGACCCGTGAAGCATAGCTTGGTTTAGCTCTGTAGTAGTTCTGCAACATATATCCTTTCATCCATAAACAGGGAGCGAAATGTCTTTTATTTTCTGGCCCAGCAGACAGATGGTGGGTTTCTTCTGTGAAGCATAATCTCCCAGCAAAGCTGAGATAAAACAGGTTTAATACTGTAAAATCCAGAGGTTTTATCCCTGCTCTGGTGATACCACACATATGGCTCAAAGGAAGGGGGAGGGGGGAAACAACAGCTGACCAGACATCATGTGACATTTGAGGCTTCTTCCATGCAGTTATTATTATTATTATTGTTATTACTCTTTCTCTAAAAAATTATTAAATTCTCAGTAGTACGATACACAGGAAAAGGTTTAACAGATTTTAATGAACAAACTTAGAAATCAACAACTTAGAATTTCGTAATACTTTACTAAATTTTCTTAGTTCCTTAGTTCCTTGGTTTCCTTTTCTACAGAGCCTGTTTCCAGTTTCTTTGAGGCTTCTGCATGGCAGTGTGAAAAGTGCGTCAGGCAGGTTTTTCCGGAGGGTGAACTGGCGAGCGTTCTAAGAGGTTTTCTGCAATGAAGGAGAGACACAGAAAGTAAGTACTGAATAGAGTTTCTTCTTAAACAAACAGAAAATCCACAAAAGAAAGTGAGTGCCCTGGGTATTACTACCATAGTGGCAATCAATGGAGTGGAGAGCCATGGTTAAATACTGCTGGTAAGTAGGAAAGAAGAAAAGTCAACACTTTCATAGACAAGGTAGGTTTTCCCTTTCGTTGGGATTATCTGTCTTCTTTTTCTTTGTGCTTTAGATCTGTAGATCTCTCCACATCTGTCATTTTCCTCTGATTGGATTTCATTCGTTCCCTGTTGTTGAACGCTCCAGTTGTTTTGTGATAAACTACTGAACTTCAATTCAGTTCAGTTTTATTTATATAGCACCCATAACTCACTTCAAACCACTACATGTTGTAAGTTAAAGATCCTACAGTATTAGAAAGAAACCTCCAAATTCATGACACCCTCTAAGCAATAAGTTGGGAGCAGTGGGAAGAGAAAACGTCATTTTAAGAGGAAGAAACTTTCAGCAGAACCAGACACATCCTCAGCCGGGAAAGGCAGCCTTCTACTGCTTGTAGTAGGGGATGACGGGAGGAAGACAGAAGAAAAGGAACACTAAAGGAGATTATTCAATACTAACTAACAATTAAATGCAATGGCGGTGTATAAACATAACGTCAGGGATTTGCAGTCACATAAACATGGAGACTGAAAACAGAAGAGTGCACCTTGAGATGACTGTTATTGTGATTTGGTGCTATATTAAGGAAAAAAAACTGAAATTATGATAAAAAAAAAGCTTGGTGCATCAGGGGAAGCCCCCAGGAAAGTTTTAAGCGCAATCATAAAAGTGGAGCTAGTATAACTTGTATCCTTGTGTTTTAGCCTAGCCTGAAAATGGAAGCAAAAAGTGAATGTCATTTGATTCTATTCTTGAAATTTGATGAATTTAGTGCAATGAAAAAACAAACAAACAACCAAAAAAGCAGTACATTATTATGAGATTACTACAATTTCCTATTATTGTGTAATTAAGGCAACATGCTGTGGCATAGCCACAAAAGCCAGAAATCTTGTCAGCAAATTGGCATGGAGAAAAATCATGTGGGCCTACCTCCAAGAACCTGAGGTAGAGAATTACTAATTTGCTAATTTGATAATATTAAGACAGGACACATCTGCAGCTGCTAACATCACATCACGGGTGGTTGTAGCTCAGGTGGCAGAGCAGGTCAGCCACTAATCAGAAGCCCGGTGGTTCGATCCCAGGCTACCTCCTAGCTGCATGCCAAATATCCTTGGGCAAGATACTAACCCCATGTTTGCCTACTGGTGGTGGCGCCCGTTGGGCGGCTGTGGCTACAATGTAGCTTGCCATCACCAGTGTGTGAATGTGTGTATGAATGGGTGAATGACTGAATGTAGTGTAAAGCGCTTTGGTCCTTAGGGACTAAGTAAAGCGCTATACAAATGCAGGCCGTTTACCATCACGCATGTGCACTACCACAGGCAGCTGGCAGACACAACTGCAGCAGCGTCAAGTACATGCAAATGCTCAAGCAACAAAAGCAGGAAGGAAAACCAATTAATAGATCCCCACATACAACAGCGTAAGCTGGTGCAGACACAAAGTAAATGTAGTCAGACATTTGCACAGAAACATGGATGATAAACTAAAGATGGAAACGTAGAGTCTGGGGAACTGTCTACACTCTAAAAGGATAGCAAGAAACTGAAATTGATTCAAACTGACAAAGATATAGAGCAAGCATGTGCATGTCAGAGTTGTCAATTACTCTGAAGCATGTTTTACAAGTGATGAATTATATAAAGGAGGTTCCAAAATTGAAAAAGAAGTAGACATTTACAGAGCTTTCATGGAAATGGATTTCCCCCGAGGACAAATGACATGATCTTTAATGTGAATCATTGTATCGTGACTTGTCCTACCTGCCTCGCCTTTCAGTGGGTTACTGTACAATATGCTACATTTAACTTTACATCTTTGTCATACTTTGTGCCCACTCCTTACAGAATATTTGACAGCCTGACATGCGAATGGTTGCATTAGTACCAACAGAGCACTGCTGCACCGAAAACCTGCTTTAAAAAGAAAACCAGTAAATAATTTCACTTAATGCTTTTCTCAGGTTTGATGAGTCGATGTGTGGATCTTCTTTCCAGCTTCCCAGTTTTCCTTGGCTTTCACAGTAATTTAGACAATCCGTAACTGCTATCCTCAATGTACTGTTGAGTGAAAGGATGCTGCGAAGTTGACGAGGAACAGGCAGATGGACCTGACAGTGAATCAGACTTGGTGGCGGCATGGATGGTGGACGGGGGGAGGGGGGACCTCACAGAGAGGGACGGAGAGTGAAGAGAAGCAAGACCCGCGAAATGGGAAAAAAGGGCGAGAAGATATGTGGGCGTCAAGCTTGGTGACATGAGACAGACTGATTCACATAGGAAAGGGCATGTTAAATGAAAGTGGGGATTGTGACAGCACCACGGGCACGGATTGCACTCTTATCAAGCGCAGCTGCATCCATTTCCCCTCAGAGGCGACACTCGCACACACGCAGACACACACGAGCATCCATGTAAGAAACCAGTGCCACATCCTCTCACTGCTCCTTTTAAAACTTGTTAGCTTGTTGCCAAAGATTTTGTTCCCCGTAAAAGTTGTCTCCAGCCGAGGCGCTGAAATGTGTTGCTACTGTATTGTGACGTGACTTTGTACTTGGGTGTTTGCAGCTGAGCCCGGTGCTCACAAACAGCTCTGCATGTAACCTTACAGTGGTATAACACACCCATGCTGTTGTTTTGTGCCACATCCAGATGAATCACCTGAACTGAAACTGATTTATTGCTTAGCTGTTATCACAGCACTGCTTGGACTTCTAGTAAGAATAGGGTTGCTATTCAAACTACAGCTATGCAGCTGGAAAGGATGGAATATTAAAGTCAAAAAGGGCATATGTATTTATATCCATCCATTATTTTCTGCTTATCCACTTCAGGGTTGCGGGGATACTGGAGCCTATCCCAGCTGCCATAGGGCAAGAGGCAGGGTACACCCTTGGCAGGTTACCAGTCTGCCTCAGTACTAACACAGAGAGACAGTCAACCATTCACACTCACATTCACCAAACAGAATCACTAAATAACCAAACCCTACTAACTGCATGTCTTTGGACTGTGAGATGAAGCCAGAGTTCCTGGAGAGAAGTCAAGAAAACATGCAGACAACATCCAAAGTCCACACATCAAGACATCAGCCTGATGGCAGATCCAATCCCAGAGCCTTCTTGCTGTGAGGCAACAGTGCTAACCACTCTGCTGAGAACAGGACAACCACAAGTCTTTTTACAGCTCATGTTACCAGATATTCTGTTCCTCACTTCATTCATATGCAAATAGGCACTTTCTAAACTTTTGCCTACAGTCCATCTCTCTGACCTTCAACTATAGCCGCAGGCAGAGATAAGCATGAATACACACCAGAGAAAGACTCAAGGCCAACAACAGAGTCCAATCGTGCCCCATTACAGAGCTTTCCAATATCAAAAGCGGAGACCTGCAAATATCCCTGTGAGTTAAGCAACCACCTCATGGAGCTCCTGTAAAGTCAAGGGCAACATAGAGAGATGGGGGAAAAAAAGAAATAATAAATAAATGTTTGACTCCCCTCTCATTTCTTGTGTTGGAAACATAATTTATTAAATTAAACATGTACCAGCTGGCAAATTATGCACCAATTACACTGTAAATCACAGATGACTCTGCAGCATGACAGTGACTGCACACCGCTGTTAAAAACTCTTCCCCGATTGCTGCTCCCCAGGAGTGAGGGAGTACCCTTTCGCACAGCTTCTGACTTGATTTAAACTTGAAACACACACGCCTCCATCTGCAAAGCCCGACTGCATGCAATAGTACCCCAGAGCCCAGGCGTCCCTGTTCCCAAGTCTATGCTTTACACTGCTTGGCTGAGTTTTATTAATGCAACCCTTCCACATTATCCATCATTTCTCTCTGGGAAAGTTGTGACAGTTAATTAGATGCCACATTTGCTAGAACTATATTAAGGATTCAGTGCTAAAGAAATAGCAGCGATGGTGACCTATGAAGGCAGCAAAATATGCACGTGTTTGTAGGGAAAATGAGAGACAACGCGACTAAACGCTTTAAACTCTTAAAGCTAAGGGGGAGGAACATCAGATAGGCACTATATATCACTATGTCTGTCTGTGGCCAGGCTCACTGAGGTCAGACACTGATATATGATTCACTGTTCCAGCTTTAGATCTGTGTATGGCAGCAGAAAACCGTAATCCTGTGCCGTTACATAGCAGTACAGCAGCCCACATTAAAAGGGATATCATAGTTTGTTGCCTGAGGTTCACACAAAGCTTTAGAGGGTAAAATAATTAGCATTGATGTGTGCTTTTATTATTATGCCTTCAGTTTATTGTGATGTTTTTAATATAATGGATGCAACCTTCTTTTGTACTGTTCGTGAAAAAACTCTAAAAGCGGATCCGGTGTTAGAAGAGCCCTGTATGCACTACAGACATGCCGTCTTCAGGGAATGAAGCCCAGGAGGAGACCTGCTTCTCATGTTTGATGGATGAAGTGCTAAATGCGTCATCCATCACAGATCCACTCTGCTTATAAGATCCCTTTTTGATGGGATAATATAAAAATATGGTGCATGTTCAACAAGGAGTACTACTGTTTGGCAATGGAAATATATTACCATGAGACTAAATAGTCATCTTTTTCAAAGCTGTGCTTCTTGCCAAGGTAAGCATAAAAACCCCCCTTATCAGAGATAACTCTTGAGAGCATGATTGATGAATCTAAGTGTAGCCTACATAGGCTGGATTATGATGACAGAATAACAGGTGGTATAGATTCTGAGCAATATTCTCTGATCTAAAAGCCACACCACCAGGATGAACAAGAAATGCCAAAACAAGTTAAATCTAAGCCTTTATTTTGTGCTAATTGAATGAATGGAAACATTTATTGTCTTTGTCAATGGCACAAAAAAGTGAAAAGCTTGCATCGGCCTGAAGGTAATCATGCCACATGTCAAACTGAGACAAACTACAACTCCTTTGTTTAATGATAAATACATATCAAATACTATAAGAAGCAGGAAATGATGTATATAATTACAAAAAAACACGTACTGTCTCAGTGTTTGCAGACTGTAGAGTATAAATACAGCCTTCAACTGTTTGCTACTGAGAAACAGAAGAGATCAATAAAGTTGCTCCACTAAAACCTAATTACAAGTTCATTCCTTAAAGCATGAGTGTAATTTCTATCTCCATTAATGCCTTTGCAAAATCTAAATCCGGCAAGGTTTGTTATTCTTCCCAGAAGACATTAACTCTCACTGGTGTCAGCCAGAATAAAATTTCTTACTGAACAGCGCACCTATTATATTTATTACTTTGATAAAACGGACATGCTCTAATGCACTGTATAATATTTTACATTAAGTATTTTTTGTAAAATACCCCAACTGTGAATGTAAATGCCCTCACAAGGTCTCACACGATCTCAAAAAACCACGTGAAATAGAACAGGATGATTTTCAAGGCTACAATTTCATCAGAATGTACATTTGTTATAAAGGCATGAAGACCGAAGGTCCTTTATGTTCTGTCTTCACAATCCAGAGGTCCCTGAGCCATGTGAAGTAATTATTGGTTGAGAATGACCTCCTTTTAGTTGAGTTTGACACAGGGCATAACAGTGTGCCTCTAAAGAACACTTATTTCAGCAGACTGGGTTTGATTTGCATGCAACTTTAATCAACGCTGCAATTCTAGTG
>NW_005187404.1:3138518-3152025 GCF_000239375.1 Pundamilia nyererei
TCGAACCCCCGACCTTCCGATCATGGGGCCACCACTCTACCTACTGAGCTATCCCTGCCCAAGCATGTTCAGCTGCAGGTTATGCTGACTGCACCAGAGTACCACCCGGTCAACTTCCTGCCAGTATGCAGACTCATCACCATCCTGAATGAGGCCAATGACGGTGGTGTGATCTACAAACTTCAGGAGTTTAACAGCTGAGTTCTTGGAGGTGCAGTCATTGGTGTAGAGGGAGAGTAATAGTGGTGAGAGGACACATCCTTGAGGGGCACCAAAACTGAGGGACCGTGTTTCAGAGGTGATCTCCCCGAGCCTCACTTGCTGCTTCCTGTCTGTCAGGAAGCTTGTGATCCACTGAGATGTAGCTGGTGACACGCTGAGCTGGGAGAGTTTGGAGGAGAGGAGTTCAGGCACAATGGTATTAAAAGCCGAACTAAAGTCCACAAACAGGACCCTGGGTAGTCGAGATGTTGCAGGATGTAATGCAGCCCCATGTTCACTGCATCATCCACTGACCTGTTTGCCCGGTAGGTAAATTGCAGGGGGTCCAACTGGTGGCCTGTAATGTCCTTCAGATGGGCTAACAGCAGGCGTTCAAAGGATTTCATGATCACAGACGTCAAAGCGACTGGTCTATAATCATTCAGTCCTATAAAGGTGGGTTTCTTGGGGACCGGGATAATGGTGGAGCATTTGAAGCAGGAAGGAACTTCACACAGATTCAGAGATCTATTGAAGATGCGGGTATAGATAGGAGCCAGCTGTTTAGCACATGTTTTGAGACAGGTGGGTGAAACAGATGCCTGGTCCCGGGGCTTCTGTTTCTGAAACAGTCGGCTCTCATCCTGAATGTATATTCTTAGTTCCAGGCGGGAGGATAGGGGGGTGAGAGGGTTGGGTTAGGGGTGTGAGTCTATCCATCTCAAACCTGCAGGCCCTTCCACACTGATGCAGGGTCATTGGCTGAGAGCCGTTCTTTCAGCTTCTCTATAGAGCAGCTTTAGAAATGCACATGCAAACATAGCTGGTTTGAATATTTATACCCATTTGGATTCCCATGTGAGTCATATTGCTCACCAGAGACACCAAAAAACTCCAGTGTCCTAACTTCCTTTCCGCCAAAACTATTACCAAATTCAAATAGTGTGCTAAAGGTGTTGATCTTTTAGATTTCCTTTTTTTTCAAAGCAGCTCTTCTGCTTCCTTCAGAGTGAATTAATATGTGCCCAAAAGGGGGAGAACAGAAGGGGGGGAAACACCTTGCTTCATTACTGAAGTCTTCTCAAACATCACAGTGAGGGATTTTTTTCATATATTTAAGCTGAGCAGATGCTCTTCCTAACTCCTGTACTTTCTGTTGTCTGGGTGAGTCTCGTCCTTACTTTCGCAGCAAGAAAAGAAGAACACAAGTTGGTGAAGCATGGGGGAAAAGAAGTTTAAAAAGATACATATATCATCATCTCCTTTCTGCTTTCAGTTTTTATTCATCTGTCCTTATTAAAATCGGTTCAGGTTTATGAGCTACTCAAAGGCACTCTGAAATGCAAATATATAGTGACTCAGCTTTAATGAACATGAATATTATTCACAGGTTGTCAAGATTCATTCAGGTGACCTGACATGCTAATATATTTTGGCTATGAAGTGATTCACACTGGACATGCAGTTCTTTTTTCTACATAGACTGTCAACAGATTTCACAGTGTAAAGAAAAGGTGTATTCATTACTGTATTAGATTATAGCTTAACAGCAACCATCAATTAAAGTTAAGAACTCTTTGAATTTGAGCACTGTTATTTATCTACATTACAACATCTGCTGCATTTGTATTTGACTAATGAATGATGTTAAAACCTGGGTCGAACTGATATTCTTGCACCAGCTGAGCTTTTTTTTTTCGAAAGTACAGGGAGTGAAGAATTATTAGGCAAATGAGTATTTTGTCCACATCATCCTCTTCATGCATGTTGTCTTACTCCAAGCTGTATAGGCTCGAAAGCCTACTACCAATTAAGCATATTAGGTGATGTGCATCTCTGTAATGAAAAGGGGTGTGGTCTAATGACATCAACACCCTATATCAGGTGTGCATAATTATTAGGCAACATCCTTTCCTTTGGCAAAATGGGTCAAAAGAAGGACTTGACAGGCTCAGAAAAGTCAAAAATAGTGAGATATCTTGCAGAGGGATGCAGCAGTCTCAAAATCGCAAAGCTTCTGAAGCATGATCATCGAACAATCAAGCGTTTCATTCAAAATAGTCAACAGCGTCGCAAGAAGCGTGTGGAAAAACCAAGGTGCAAGATAACTGCCCATGAACTGAGAAAAGTCAAGCGTGCAGCTGCCAAGATGCCACTTGCCACCAGTTTGGCCATATTTCAGAGCTGCAACATCACTGGAGTGCCCAAAAGCACAAGGTGTGCAATACTCAGAGACATGGCCAAGGTAAGAAAGGCTGAAAGACGACCACCGCTGAACAAGACACACAAGCTGAAACGTCAAGACTGGGCCAAGAAATATCTCAAGACTGGTTTTTCTAAGGTTTTATGGACTGATGAAATGAGAGTGAGTCTTGATGGGCCAGATGGATGGGCCCGTGGCTGGATTGGTAAAGGGCAGAGAGCTCCAGTCCGACTCAGACGCCAGCAAGGTGGAGGTGGAGTACTGGTTTGGGCTGGTATCATCAAAGATGAGCTTGTGGGGCCTTTTCGGGTTGAGGATGGAGTCAAGCTCAACTCCCAGTCCTACTGCCAGTTTCTGGAAGACACCTTCTTCAAGCAGTGGTACAGGAAGAAGTCTGCATCCTTCAAGAAAAACATGATTTTCATGCAGACAATGCTCCATCACACGCGTCCAAGTACTCCACAGCGTGGCTGGCAAGAAAGGGTATAAAAGAAGAAAAACTAATGACATGGCCTCCTTGTTCACCTGATCTGAACCCCATTGAGAACCTGTGGTCCATCATCAAATGTGAGATTTACAAGGAGGGAAAACAGTACACCTCTCTGAACAGTGTCTGGGAGGCTGTGGTTGCTGCTGCACGCAATGTTGATGGTGAACAGATCAAAACACTGACAGAATCCATGGATGGCAGGCTTTTGAGTGTCCTTGCAAAGAAAGGTGGCTATATTGGTCGCTGATTTGTTTTTGAATGTCAGAAATGTATATTTGTGAATGTGGAGATGTTATATTGGTAAAAATAAATAATTGAAATGGGTATATATTTGTTTTTTGTTAAGTTGCCTAATAATTATGCACAATAATAGTCACCTGCACACACAGATATCCCCCTAAAATAGCTAAAACTAAAAACAATTCCAGGATTCCCTGGTTCTCCTGGATCCATCTTTAACTGCCTCTGGCTCCTGGGTTGCGTTATTGCGACTTTCCACCCTCATTTTCAAGTACTTTTTAGGACAAAGACACCTATAACTCTGTAACTTCTGTCGGTGCTGTGCTTTTTGGAAATCGAATTTCCCAGAGGAACCCACCCGAGGGATTAATAAAGTTCTATCTTATCTTATCTTATCTTATCTTATCTTATCTTAAAAACAGAGACTCTCTCTCTCTGTCTCACACACACACACACACACACACACACACACACACACACACACACACACACACACACACACACACACACTGCAGGAAGACTGTTGATTTATGTACCCATGCATTTTCATATTTCTGTGTCCCAGGTGCTGTATGTTTGTTTTTTTTTCTTAAAGGTGCAGCAGTTGCCGATACATTGTGCATTTCTATTTGTACTCTATCCTTTTATTATATTTCCCTCTATTTCCTTCCTCCTTCCCTTTTTTCACTGCCTGTCCTGACTTAGACATTGTCATACTGTATACGACATACAATGTAATAACTGAAGTAACACAAATAGAAAAGAATAAATAAAACAGATACAAAAAACACCTGAACAGAAGAGCATATAGAGAGTTTATCTTGGAAAAGCAAAATGTGTTTGACACAACAGCTCATTCAGATCATGATTCTGATTTCAAAATCTACAAGACAGGACAGGATTTAAAAAAAAAAAAATTTAAAAAGCAAATTTTTTTTCTCCTGTGTGAAATTTTCAACTTCATTTGAATATATCACAATGCCATATCATATTGTAGTGTCTTAATCCCAATGTGGTCCCAGTTTTATGATTTTGATTTCTTGTGTAATATTAGGTGTTCTTAATTTTGTATTATGAGCCTTGTTGTTATATTTTAACTCTAGCTGCTTTTTACACTGTGGAATTTAATAGCCCCCTCTTAGTTTCCTCTTCTGTTAAGTTTTCGGGTCCGTGTTTCATTGGGATTGTTATTTGTTTTCCGTTTTCTTTGGTAGTGCTTTGGCTCTTGTGTTTTGTGTTTAGTTTTCATTCCCTCCTGGCTCATTGCCATTGACAAAGGGTCTATTAACTTACCTTTTTTGTTTATTCCTTTTTGTAGTCTCTTGCCACCTGAGGATCCTGTGATCTGTTTATGGACTGATTATTTTGCTCTTGTTCCTTACAAGAGCTGTAAGTAGTTTGTCCGCCCCTGATGTCTCTATTGAATTTTTTGAATGATTTTCACAAATCACATACAATTACATCACCTTAGTTAACAAACACGCAAATAAAATGAGTAGGAAAAATTTCACTTCTCTTCTGGCTCCTCCAGTATAATCAACCTGCCCGGATCTGCATGAGAGAGTGCTCTGAAGGCCAGTGTTTCTGGTGAGCATAGGTGTGTTTTTACACAGAAGAATTAGTGGTTGTATAATCCATAATTACGTTTCGAAAGTAAAAAGGTACCATTACAGAAGAAAAAAACAGACTTTTAGAGGCATTGTTGTGTGTGTGTGTGTGTGTGTGTGTGTGTGTGTGTGTGTGTGTGTGTGTGTGTGTGTGTGTGTGTGTGTGTGCGTGCGTGCATGTGTGCGTGTGTTGGTGTGTGTGTATGTGTGTGTATATATATATATAAAACAATAGATCAGGCTTGTGTTCTCATGTTTTAGATAAATACTAAAGTGGACTTATCCCCTGCATACCAAATTTTAAGATAAGGTAATAACCTCTGAGTCAGCTGTGTTTGTTGGCTGTGGACCACAAGCTAATAATTTCTGGATGTGAATTCACATGCTGACTTAAAATGTCAACGAAAATACAGAAAGAATGCATTATTCACTCACCTTTTCCTTAGCGGGAAATCAGATCTGATCACAGCTGCCAGTGGGATGAAACTTGGATGAGCCACATTGTAAACAAATCATGCAAACAGTTAAAAAAAACAAAAGACTGTATAAGTTAAATGACCTACACCCCTGTCATCTACACAGAACTACAGATGTCTGAATTTGTGGAAAGCCCCAGTCACAACCTCGTGGGGATTTCTCTAGCAAAGAAACAGGGATACGTTATCTTACAAATATGAAATAAACATTAACACATTGCATTTGACAAAACACACACAGACTAAGAGACAGAAAAACAGAGAGACATCTATTTGCCTCACAATTGGGGCGAAACCTATAAGTGTGTCTCTGCCCTCACAGAAACGTTCAGTCTCTTAACGTGCCTTTCATGCTTGTCATCGAATTGGAGAATGGTGTTACCATGACAACAGTGTCTGAGGCACAGCCTCTGGTGACAGCCTGTAGTGGGTCCTAACACACAAATACACACACACACTCACAGAAAGCCGGAGTATGAGCAGGTGAAATATCTGCACATCAAAGGGAGCACACTGACCTGCCTACTGCTGTTTTTAAGCACCAATAAATTTCCCGCTGATCTCTTTCTACAGGTGGGCGAGAAGGGAGCGACTTCAAATGCCTTCTGAAAGCAACAAGAGGTGAAACCGTGTGAGGCCCAACAACAACGTCATTTTCTTCCAGCAGAAACACACAATAGAGCTTAATAATGGCATTCCTGAATGGGCCTAAAAGGTCCAAAGTGATACTTTTCTTTTCCAATTTAAGCACTTTGAAATGTCCTTTTACATTTTTTTCTATCTAACTGATTAATTTTTTAAAATCCACAGCATTTACACACATGTCAAAACCCAATTCCTCTGATGCCCTGTTTGTTATAAAGTGGCATAGCTCTAAATACTGTGTGCAATTTAAATGACAAGGACTCCATTTAGTTTGTGAAAATGAATAATCAGCTGTGGAATAAAATATACACTCTCAGAGGCTGTTTGTCTCCTGAGCTGCACAGAATTCAAAGCAAGAATTCCACCAGAAATTGTCTCAGGCATGGCAATGCTGGGGCGGCTAATGGAGCTCACATACTATACCCTATACTGTGCATGTCCGTGTCAGAACAGCTGTTTGGCAAAGGCGTAGGTGAGGCTCTCGCTGCTTCAGACTTAAATCACACACGGGCAAGAAACACTTTCAGCCCAAGTGAATAACTTAGCCTACCCAAATTAGGAACACACAGTACTCCTTGTATCTGACAATTTATAGAGTAATACTTTTTCTTTTGTTGTCTGTTCAGCCACTTAACACTGACCTATGATCATTCAAACATAAAAAGGTACCTATCTCAAGGCATGAACCAGTGTTGTGTTTACACAGAACAGACAACTTAGTAAAGAACCAATTTTAAATTGGATCTTTAGGCAATTTGTTAGCAGCCTGTCACAAACCACATCATTTGTTTCTGTTTCCCTGTGTGAATATGCAAAATAGGATGTTTAGACAGTTTGACTGACATAAAATAGCATTTTTGTACCAACAAGGTGATTCCCAAAGGAATATTAGCTATGAACTTGGCATATCTCAAATAATGTATAATGTAGCAGAGGATAAAAGAAAAGTGATTGATGAGTATCTGAAAGTCGTGTCCATAAGAAAGAGGAAAAAAATCAGCAAAGACCAAACACAGGACCTACAAGGTGGATCTGACATTTCAGTTAACCCAACTACTGTTCACTGAAAGCCTCGTCAGAAATGGTTTTAGTTGCTGTCAAGAAGGCGTTCTTTATGGCAGTCCAAACAATTCAAAACACCAGCCATCCTGGCAATCTGTGATAACCAGACAACATTGCACGCTGTTCAGGGGCTGCTGCACATAGGAGTGGGTCACGCTCACTATCCAGTCCAGTAGCACGTGCTGTGTCACTTGGTTGCCTATGAAGCATAAACATAAAGATAGTGAAGGATTTAATTGTGTCACTACATCTCTGTTTAATTTCATGATTCATTTAACTCGTAGCCTTAAATTTTAATCAATGGCCACAAGTGAGTGAGATTTGTTTTCATCATGAAAACATTTGGATATATGTGTCAAATAATATTACCAAAGTAATACATTTGTATGGAAATAGGGGGATCTCTGCCAATCAGTACCTTTTAAAAAAGCTGTCTCAAAAAGCCAATTTTCTTTTTCAAGATTGTGTACTGCCAGAACATCATGTTTTTACATTTAGTAGCATTCACTTTGTCAGTAGCACCAATGTTCATCATTTCAGCCATTTTGTGCAAAAATGAATAAAATTTTTACCTCAAGCTAAGTTAATCATATCAAGTATTATGGCATTGGGCAATGGCAGGGTTATAAGGGCAAAAACTAAGATTTTGGTGCTTTCAATCCAAAGTCTTTGGACAGCACATGCAACGTTCTTTAAAAACACATTAAAGACATTAATCTAATTCGACTAATTTTGACAACAAATTAGCGGAAACCTGAGATAGATTTCTTTTACAGAGGTGGATGGTAGTTGCACTTTAATTGCTGCATGAGATGCTTTTATTACAAAGATGAGAAATTATAATTAAAGAGTTGTTATATTTAAATATAACAACTCTTTAATTATAATTTCTGATTTGGGCAACTGACAACTGTTGGCAGAATTCAAAATCTGTGAACGCAGCATATAAGCAATTTTATAATTATAAGTAAGGGAAACAAGGAGACATTGCACTGACTATCTGTGGCAAAGGCACATAACCAATGCATTTGGGGAAAAAACAGAAACAAAAAAAACAATAAAACATTATCAGTCATGGACAGTAACGCCTTTTTCAGTAACGAGTAATCTAACTAATTACATTTCAATCGTTACAACGCCGTTACCATGCATAGCGGTGCATATCGCAAATTAGCTCGCATAGTTGTGCCGCATCTTGATGACAGTATCTTAGCTAACAATCCCAACTACCAGATTCAACTTGTAATTGGCTAAAAATAACTTAACCTACTGGTGAGAGGGACGTTGCTAGCTGGCAGTTTTTTCAAGTGATGTTGAAATTTCCACATTCCAACACTTCAAATGCTTCAGGAGCTGTCCGCTCAGCGCAGCACAAGCATCCGAAGACTCGAGACAGAATGTGTTTTTGGGACTTTGGACCAATGTTTATTTTTTCTAATCAAATCAAAAAGCTTTAATGAGCAGCTGGGTTTGTCTCGCATTAACTGGTTGGACACAGAGGACATCGACATGCAGCTGATTGAACTGAAAAGCTCGACTCTGTGGGGGTCAAAGTTTGCAGAACTACGAACGCAGCTAGAATCCACAGCTGTGCGTGTTCATGGAGCTTGAATTTTCACCAGCTGGACATCACTACCTGACAAGTTTAACTGTCTTCAGAACATTGTAGAGGCCTTATTGACAGTATTGGGCGATCGTGGCTCAAGAGTTGGGTGTTCGCCTTGTAATCGGAAGGTTGCCGGTTCGAGCCCCGGCTTGGACAGTCTTGGTCGTTGTGTCCTTGGGCAAGACACTTCACCCGTTGCCTACTGGTGGTGGTCAGAGGGCCTGGTGGTGCCCCAGGGTGGCTGTAGCTACATCACCAGTGCGTGAATGTGTGCGTGAATGGGTGGATGACTGGATATGTAAAGCGCTTTGGGGTCCTTAGGGACTAGTAAAGCGCTATATAAATACAGGCCATTTACCAGGCCATTTACATATCTGTGTGAGCAGATTTTCTCTCACACGAAGAGTGTCCTCGGGTAGCCGTCTGAATGCTGGACACTCAGAGACATGTGTGTCTGAGTGGGAGACCAGAGATCACATTAACATGTGTATCCCTGTATTAACAAACATGCCATACTGACCCAGTTTATTTTTCTTATCATTGTTGTGAGGAGACCATAAATAGCATTTGCATTTTCTGTTGTTCATTTGCTGTTATGGAGTTCTTGTTATGGATAGAAAGTGTCTTTTTGTTTCAAAATAGCTGATAACTATTCGCTGATAGCTGCCAACATCTGCAAACAAATATAATTCTATGAAGTTGTTCTATATAGTGTGTAACTGTTAATATAGAGCGTTATTAAATTTATTGCTTATGCAATCATATGGCACACTGACATCTGAGGAAATTTTAAATGGCACTCATCATCAGAAAGGTTGTCGACCCCTGGTCTAAGGCCAGCGCTAGCAAGCACTCTCTGCTTATGACCAAAAAAACAAAAACAAAAAATCAGCCTTTTCGTGTTGGTGGAAAAATGTACCATATTGACCAATCAAAAGTGATATGGCAACATGACATTTGGTTGTTTAGGAAGAGGGGGAAGTTTAGGAGTGACGGCGAGAGAGAGAAAGAGAGAGAGAAAGACAGCAGAAAAAGAGAGAGAGCGAGTCTTGAGATGTGAGAGATTTGTGACGTTTATCGTGTTTGGAGTGTGTAGTTAATGTGTTGTCTTGTGTAGTTAATGTGTAGTGTTGTGGATAGTTTTGTGTTGTGTGTCAGAACAATGAGGCGACTGCTGTCTCCAGGTAGAAAACAGGAGTGATACACCTGCTGTCAGACCTGCAGGTATCAGGCTGTGATGTTTTCCTTTATAGTGGACAGAAATTTTTGAAGTGGCACAAATAATTTGTGTGGCATCTTATTGAATGCAGAACAGCTGATTGTTCTGTAAATAGTTTGAAATGGTTATAACAAAGGGTAAAAGGTAAATGGCTGCAAATAACTTTGTTGTTTGCAAAACTTGTGCATATGATTTTAAAATTGACAATTTATATTTGCATTTAAAGTTATGAAATAGGATTCATTAAACATGTTTGTGGTTGTTACAGTAAAAAATATAACTTTTTTTTACTCGAATTTTTTTTTTTTTTGCCTGATTTTAGATCAATTCTGTTAATACAGTACATCAAAATGAAAATATAACAGTAAATTCAGACACGTGAGGTTGTGCCAAACAAGGCAAAGTAAAGTAAATAGTTTTTAAAGGTGAAATGCAGAGGAAACATCAAAAGTAAAAAAATGTTTTTAAGTAACGCAATAGTTACTTTTCAAGTAATTAATTACTTTTAGAGTCTGTAACTCAGTTACTAATTCAGTTACTTTTTTAAAAGAATTAACTAGTAACTATAATTAATTACTTTTTCAAAGTAACTTGCCCAACACTGGTCATGGATTGGTCTCCCCAGAACCCAGACCTCAACATTGTTGGAGCAGTATGGGATCATCCCGAGAGAGAAGAGAACAAAAGGCACCAAACAACCAAAACAGAGCTTTGACTGTCCTTAGAGAAGCACGGAGAACTATTCCTAAAGAATAGTTCATGACTTAATGACATTATAAGAAAGCTTGTCTAAAACAGTTCACAATGTGTTGAGGAGCAAAGGTGGTCATATCAGATACTGACTTTCAAGATTGGTAAAACTGTACTAACTGTGTTCTTTATTTCCACATGTGATTGCCCATTTGGATAAATTGCTGAACTATTTTTCCCATTTTCCTCGCAAAGGATGAAGATATGAAGGGTGGCTCAAGATTTTTACACAGTAGTCTAAGAAGATAGATATTAACTGTTTATCTCGTCCATATTTTTCTCCATGTTTTTAATTCTTTTGTGCAAGCAACGTTTTCAGATTGTTTTTATGTTTAAATAGCAACTAAAGGTGATATTAGACTTATCACATATAAAAATATCTAAAATACCAAACGGTCCAAATGATTAATTGTCATTGGCAACACAACCGCAAGCTATGATGCAACTCAAATATTTAATTAAGCTCTTTTCTAAGATGTAAAAATAACTGTGATCATCTTTTGCTGAGCATATTTTGAAAGCCTTATTTTGAAGAGGATAGAATTTTTTTTTTCAATAAATTTATTTAAAAAATATTAAATATCTTACTTTTGAAATATATTTCTAGGATTAGGCAATCTCGCTGAGGTTTGCACTCTCTAAGCCCTTTTTTGACTTATAATCTTCTTAGATATCACTCTTGACTCAAAAACACTCTATTTCCCCAGAGCAACTTTGCTTTTGAAGAATGCAAATTAGTTACTTGTAAACAGAGCGACCAAGAGAGGAAATATGAGCTACAGTCAGAGCTGTGTGGTGCAGAAAACTGAGAAATTCACCACCACCAGACTTCGGAAGCTTTTATTTTAATTGCCCAACAGCATAATATCTTGACTTTTACTAACAAAAGCCATTTTCCCTCTTGTGCATGCTGTAGCATAGCCTATCAGGAGGTGACAATGAACTCTTTAGTTGTTGGTGATTTAATCTTTTTTCCATTTATATGCTAAGTCTGGCGCAAAATGGTTTTGTGCCACCATCATCTTCTATGATCTTAATCTTTCTGACACTAAATGGAAATTCACTGTGCATGTCCCTGAACTGTCTGCACTGCTCACATCCCAACCACAGTAAGTAGGCAAGTGGTCAGGACCTGTGTGGCATGAGGCTTCTTCTCACAGGAGTCCCAGAGAAAGTGTTTAAGTCACTCTGGAGTCTTAGTAGTAAGACTTCAGAGTGTGGTATGAAAGAGGATTGTTTCTGACAAGGACCATGAGGGTCTGAATATTATTACAGTCCTGAGGGATGCAGAGAAAATAGAACAGAAGGACAAATGAGGCTGTAGTAACTCACCACCAAGAGGATACGAATGCTTGGGCTTCGGGACAAAACAGTAATACAAGACAAGACAACTGTCTAAGGACAAACTATGGTACCTAGAAAAAAACACCCAAGGCTGCAAAACTTGACATAAAATTGCTGCTTGTTTTGGACCATAACCTTTTATTTCTTTTTGTACTTTCAAGTTTGTTGTAGTATAGAGAAAATACGTAGAATATAAAAGGTAAATATTAATTTAATATAATAATATAATCATATACAATTGTGTCAGCCACACATTACACAGGTCACACAGGTGCCATGTGAGGTGAATAGCCTTGGCTATCTCATTCCAAAGCAAGACTTTTCTGAGAATACTTGGGGCTCGGCATTGAAGCAGATGCTATTTTAATACATACCACCCAGTTTAGGGTAGGCCAACATCATAGTCCTTCAAGTTCACATGCGTGTGAAGACAGACAAGAAAATACTTCAAGCATGCATAGAGGATAGTGCAAGTCAGGGTGCTAACTAAAATTAAGCTCTCGGGTGCTGTGGCTTATTGGGTCATAATGATATTCTCCTATTATTCTCAGGGCACCCAGAAAAACTACACTGAAAGTATTTTTGGAGGATGGAAGTGGCTTAGAGGAGGCTTGGTCCATCATTAGCTGCTGCACGCTAACTCTTCAAACCTTAATGAAATATTCAGTGTTGTGCTGGAATGTCTGCAGCTGTACCCGGCTTCAACAAGATTACCATCATTTATTAAGACACAACAATGGGCGAGGCAGAGGAAGTAAAAGCCCATACAACCCCCTTAGGTATTTATGAGAACTCTAATCTATCAAAGAAGACATTTTCGTTAAGACAAGACTCATGTAGATGTGCCCTTTCTTGATTCATCCGTCATTTGCCGTGCTTGTGCTTTGGCTTTACAAGCTGTAGATTCAGTCCACTGAACTTTTGTTCCATGTGGAGAAGATGCTTTTCATTATGCACCGGTGAACAACACTAAAAGGAAAGTTTTCATTTCATTTGAAAGATGAAAGTGTGCTCTATGTCCCTCAAGGTTGCTCTGGCTCTTTAAATGTCAAATGATTACTGCAGTTCTTAACAATTCATTTTTTCTGTTCTTAAATTTTAAAAGTTCACTGTCCTTTGATTCAGCATCCCAGAACATTCACACCTCATTCACTCGATGGGTTGCTGATTGAAAATCTTGCAGTGACATAGGTTATCAGCAGATTTCTATGTTGGCAGATCATCAATACACACTTCACTGCCTTTTTCCCCTTCTAATAAAACAATCAATTTGCTTTTGTTTGAAGGGGCATGCATGGTTGAGGATTATCATGCTTGATTTCTTCTCTTGGTAGGCAGAGTGCAAATAATGAATAACAGTGATAATAATACATTTTAGATCGCTTAAGGCATCAATATACTCTCCATCTTTAATGTGAGGAAATTTAATCTAAACACTTGCTGGCTGGAATAGGAACATGAATATATTTATGATGATCTTGTCAATTACGTAAATGAAGGCACAATGCTGATATTGACCTCTTGGCATTGTCTTACAACAATGACTGCACTGTTATTATACTCATATATCTATCTATCTATCTATCTATCTATCTATCTATCTATCTATCTATCTATCTATCTATCTATCTATCTATATATATATATATATATATATATATATA
>NW_005187404.1:3152045-3157333 GCF_000239375.1 Pundamilia nyererei
TATATATAATATGCAGAACAGAGTGATAACAGAAGCAGACTCGCAAGGACACAAAGTCATGAGGTTTAGGGTGTTTGTAAAGCCGGCATGTGTATGCAGACTTGAAGAGGATATTGGACTACAGCTGCTCAGCGTGTATGGCCTTGATTGAGTGGCTATTACTTTGACAGCAGAAAGTAATATCAAGATAAAAAAAAACGTTGATTAAGAGAAAAAAAAACATGTTTCCTTTAGCTCATCTATATGATGAGCCGTGGGATCATTCTGATTTCACCTGCCATAACCTTGACTGTGGAAACTGCTTTTACAGCAGATGTGTAGGTGGATGGATTCTGTGTACCCGGTATGGGCTTTGGATGATGGAAATTTATACTTATGTTCTAAAAAATGAATAAATATATAAATAAATATCAGTTTTATCATTTCACAGTGCCTGTTATTTAACTAACTAACTTGTGTTTTGTTTTTATATAGATTTTCCAAAGCTTTGAGTTGCAGATGAAGAACAAAATCAGAAAATAAATATTTTACTTTTTACTATATACTGTCTGAAAGAGATGCAGACTAAAAAACGACTTTACCAGTTACAGCAGCATTCTTGTGAGAATTATTCAACAAGAACAAATATGCCAAAAGCTATGAAAAGGACATTTATTTCCATAAAAATTATGCGGTACTTTGCCCTCTCTTTTTATCCATTATGAGTACATCATATGCAACTTTGCTTAGATGATAAATGAAGGTTGCATATGAAGGTATTTGATATGCACAGAAATGTATTTAGATATAAAATATGTGTTCAATATAAAACCAACCATGTGCGCTGGTATTATGCCTGAATTGGGCTATTCAGGCATTTCAACATTCTTGCTTTCGAGCAGGGTCGAGTCACACTTTTGTTGATGTCACAGGAAAATTCTTGCAAGTTAAAATTCTCCATACCAAACATATGATACAGCTAAACTTTATATGCAAGCCAAATAATGCACTGCAGGATAATGAAGAGTGAGTGCTATTTAGCCACATTTGAAAACAACATTAGCTCAAAATTCACATTGAAAATTAACTGAAAATTTTATTTCGTTATTATTTGTTTTTAGGTCAAATAACCTACAATACAGTGCACATCAGGAAAGCATTTAATATAACACTATATGTAAATGTGTAATTTCTAGACAGTTCAATACTTTAGTGAAACACCTCAAATCAAAGCTAAAAGTCTGCAATTCACTCAAATTTTGATTGATTTTAAATCCATCGGGCTGGTGTACAGGCTTAAAAACATATGGACTTAACTCCATTTGTGAAAATAGTTATTTTATTTGCTGTGCATTAATATGTCACTTCACAAAGTCAAATAAGAAAACTGAAAATCTGAACATGAACCTAGCTTGAATGTGCCCCTCAGAGTCTGAGGTGATCAAAGCTTTACAGCGTGGTTTAGATCTTTATCTTTACATCATTTACACCCTTTTCAATTTTAACGTGCCATTTTGTTTTCATGCAAAGTTAATGAAAACTTTGCATGAAAAGAGATCAGAAGACATCTCTGCTGATCTACTGGAATTTTCCCACACAACCGTCTCTTGAGTTTCCTGTGAATGGTACGAAAAAGAGGAAATAACCGTTGTTGAGTGGCAGTTCTCTAGGTGAAAAGGCCTTGCTGATGTCAGTTTCCTGTTCTTAGCTGACAGGATAGCACCTGGTGTGGCTTTCTGTTGCTGTAGGCTGCTGTAACTTAGGATCAGCCAAATTGGAAAAATCTGAAAAAGTGTTACCTGAAACAGATGGTGGTGTAATGGTGTGGATGACATTTTATGGCCATACTTTGGGTCACTTAGTACCAAATGAGCATTGTCTAAAGGCCACATCCTGAGTATTGCTGCTGATCATGGCTGAGTCCATAAGGATAACACAACATGTCACAAAGCTCAAATAATCTGACACTGAGTTAACTGTACAATTATTCCACCTCAAATCATCATGTCTTCGATTTACATGCTGTAAAACTGTTATGGTACAGTTTGATCATACATACATATATAGTTTTCAAGATATTTTGAAAAATACTCAGTCGATCCACTTTCAAACCATTTTGTTGCACATTGAAAAAGACAGCTAGTCACAATTTCTGAATAGTTGAATTTTAGAAAACTGTGAAATGAAATACACAATGTTTTATAAATGAAATTCTTAGTCACAAAAATGATGAAATTGACATTCTCTCTCTCCCTCTGTATACAGTGGGGCAAAAAAGTATTTAGTCAGCCACCGATTGTGCAAGTTCCCCCACTTAAAATGATGACAGAGGTCAGTAATTTGCACCAGAGGTACACTTCAACTGTGAGAGACAGAATGTGAAAAAAAAAATCCATGAATCCACATGGTAGGATTTGTAAAGAATTTATTCGTAAATCAGGGTGGAAAATAAGTATTAATATTGTTAATGTGTTTTAACTGCATAGAAGAAAGAGGTCAGGAAATTATAGATTTTTATTTGCTGTTATTGTTCAGCGACATGATAATGATTGAAATAGAATCAATTAAAGGTTGAATTTGCAATGTCAGTCGTTTTAGACTTTAATCAGTTAGATATCTAGCTAATTAATATTGTTGCATTAGATGAATCAGATGAAAATTATATTTGTGTAATAAAGTTTAAAGTAAGGCAGGGATTTGGCCAGCTATAGGTTAGGGGTAGCACTAATCATTAAGCTGATGATGACCTTAAGTAGTGCTTGCCAGATTTTCACTTTCAGGTGTTAGCAGCCACAATATGATGGTTTGTGTAACATGTGCTAACATGTCACTGACAGCACTCACCTTAACCCACAGAGAACATTAAAGGTCAGATGCACAGCGGCAGTGCAGGTCAGCTGATCAGTTCGACCTGTAAAAGACTAGACTCCACTAGAACTCAGTGTGCCAATCAAGTTTGAGAGTTCTTCTGAGGTGAGCCATTTTTTCCTCACTGCTAGAGTGCTAGACTGGATCTCAGGGGTTTCCCCACTTGCCAAATCCCATTTTAACCTTTGATTAAACTATATAATAAAATAATGGGAGGCCCCTTTTTATACACCACTGTAATTTTAAGCTCCACTTTATGCATCAAAATGACAGTTTTTTCTGATTAGTCCACTGTAAACCCATTACTCTAAAAAATGCTTTTTCTGTGTTTGGTAAACACTGAAAAATTCTCCAGTCCTGAAGCTGAAACTCCTTCCTCAGCATGTTTATGAAACTAGCTGTGATACGTTTCTCCCTTGACTGCTTTGTCTTATTGGAATCAATGGGAGACCAAGTGGTTCACTCACTCCATTAATTTGATATCATGGAACTGCCACTTTGTGCAAACCCTAAAGTAAAATATATAAGACAACCCTGCACTTGTTTAGCGGTGGCCATAGGAGACCAACATCTATACTAATCCACAGTGGGAGGAAGGTACAGTGTGTTTTTATTTCTGAATTAAGTAAGACTTCAAATGGGCAAATCGATGCGCTTCACCGCCTCCAGCTAGAAGAAAAACAGGAACAGTGGCCTGAGTGGCATCATGGGTTAAAGCCATGTACATAAACAGGTCAATAAGCAATTTGAGATGAGGTTTTATCATTAAAACCACCACAGACAGACTGCAAGACAATGTCCGTTCTCTTGTGCTGCACTTCATTCTAAAGGCATTTGCTTTGTTTTGGAGTTTTTCTGAAAATATATTCAGTTATGCTGAAAAGAACAAAAGCCTCAAGGCAGTAACTCACTTAAGTGCTGCATTCATTTTGAATGGACGGGGCATAAACCTGAGCAGTCTGATTTGCAAAGTAAAGACTTTTTTATATCTTCAGTGAGAATGCATTGGACCTTTAAAGAGTTTAAGATTTTATTATCTATATTAATATAATGCAGACTCTGCAGTATCAGTGGATTTCTGGTTACAAAAAAAAGAAAAAAGAAAAAGAAAGAAAAGGCTGACCTTGCTCCTCACTTATCACATACTTAAATTAATGCTGTGTGATTAATGCTGTGAACAAGTGTATTGAAAGTAAAACTGCGATTTTGTTTTATTTCATATTTAACACTGCTTCACTATAAAAAATAATTTGCAAAGTAATCGAGGAAAAACAAAAGTGACCGAACAATAAAACCAGCTGACCATCAAATGTGAATTACAGCCTTAAGCTCAAAGTAGAGGTGCATCAATAACTGTCACAGGGTCAGAGTCATCCATCTGCCTGTTTTATCCCTCTCACCATCATCAGTTCATTACCAAACATACAGCAAGTCAATAATGTCAGAGAAACATTCTGCTGTTCATTATCAGTGATCCTTATGAAAAATCTTCAGTATGTGTTTTTCAGAGGGCTGTCTGTGTTCTGATGAGCAGCTATTTGAGCACATACCGAACCCCAGTCAAAATCACTCCGTTGCAAGGACACCGATTCATTGTTCACCTATGTTAGAGTGGACGCCAAGAGAACGAAACATAAAAGAAAATGTTCCACTTCTGCTCTTGCATTTGGCTTAGTGAAGGCAAATTACCACAAGGTTTTATACGCCTTGTATAAATATGCGCTAAACTTTATCAAGCATGTTTATCAGGGAGCTACATCAACATTGACTTTTTTTATGCTGTGCAGATCCAGATTTCTTTAGAATTACACAAAAAATTATTCACTTTGATGCAGGTTGCAGTTTCTAGTTCATGTATTTTTAGATTTTTAGATTTTGTTTATGTGAACAACTTATAGTACACAACAAAATGATTGGGTGTGGATCAAAAGTTAGTGATGGTGATCTTTGCTTATATAGCTTACCAGGGCTCCTCTTGGAAACACCCAGAACCTATTCTAACTGTTGTCAAACAACTTCTTTATTGATACATGTTGAAGTGTCAAGACTCGTCTTAATGGGGGAAAGAATTAAAAATAAACTTGGATATTTCACTGGAAAAAGAAGGGATTACTAATCATTTATGCTAAAGACTAAACATGAATATGCTTGCCCACTGACTCCTAAGCAGCATGTCAGCTGTAACAGCGCAAGAGATACTGAATATGAAACTCGGGGCCGATCTGCCAAAAACTGAGCTCTAATTGCTGGTTCCATTTCATTTGTTCTGTCCTGGAAAAAAGTCACATCAGGCTCGTATGTATAATTAAATCATTCATTCATTTCATTCATTTATTTGTTCATTTTCAGGCACAACAAATACCTATATTGAACATAAAATGCACAAAACAAAAAACAAAAATTGCCTGAAAAAGGAGTGGGACGAAGAAAACTTATTAAAT
>NW_005187404.1:3166757-3171686 GCF_000239375.1 Pundamilia nyererei
TAATACCGCTGATGACCACGTCGTTTTTGTTCATCATCAATCATTTTTGTTGTCATTTGTGTACTCTAATGTGAAATAGCTACAATAAGACAATCATTATTATGAGCTTTGAGCAGGAAGCAAGTGCTCTAGAGGTTGGCTTTTCCACAGCTGCTCCAAAAGCAAAAAAAGAGTTGATTGAAAAAAGAGAATTTACATTTCAGATTATTTGTTTTGTAACTTAACTGTGAAGGCAACTTTTTTTTAAAAATCTGCCTTTATTTTATCATGTTGATCAACATCCCCACAGACTATGTATTAATTCCCCACAGTACAGGATAGACCATCGTTTGCTTTGATTATTATTTTCTCATTCATACAAACGGCTTAGCTGTTCCTCTGCATATATGGGCCCATCACCGTGCAGCTGTGGTTTCCTGCATGTGTAATACATGCTGGATTTCCTCCTCTCTGTCAGAATGACAACCCTTCAGTTTGAATTTGTTTTGAGTAAGAGGATGAAGTCACGGGGAGCCACACTCACATGCCGAGTAACGTTAAGTGAAAATTGTGTTGGTGCACAAGTGCGAGTGGTAAGATGAACATAGCAGGCACTCCGCAACACAGTGCCCAACAGGGAGATGACTCAGATTTTTGGCAAGAAACTTTTTGATTATGGATGGCATTTAATGACTTCATTGCATGGGGATCCATGGCTGAGCAGCCATTGTGTCATATCATGAGGGGTTTACTTTAACAACACCACTTCTTGTTTTGTACTGGGCTTAGTACTTTTTATTTCACCTTTTTCACTCACAGATTCAAGCATCTTCCAAGCTCTTGCCCTACAGAGACAATGAGAGGAAAATGTCAAATAATAATTTTCTTTTTATTTAACACATGGAACAGATGTTACATAAAGTATTACGTTTTCAGAATCAGAATCAGAATCGTGTTTATTGGTGTATATAGACACACACACGTGTCTATATACACACATTACACATGCGTACACATACATACACAAAGCTGTGTAAACCAACTATAAATAACTAATCTAAACTTATATACATAAAATACAGAAATGAATGAGGTGGAATGAATACTACAGAATGTACATAAGGTGCAGTTGCAGTCTGGCAGTGTGACAGGTCAACTGTTTAGGAGGGAGATGGCGAGGGGAAAGAAACTGTTCCTATGTCGGGTGGTCCTGGTCTGCAGGCTTCTGTACCGTCTGCCAGAGGGCAGCAGATCAAAAAGTCTGTGTGCAGTGTGTGAGGGGTCTGTGATGATTTTCCCTGCCCGTTTCCTGGTTCTTGAGAGGTACAGATCCTGGATGGAGGGCAGGGGGGCGCCGATGATCCTTTCTGCTGCCCGTACAGTCCGCTGCAGTCTGCTCCTGTCCTGTTTAGTGGCTGCTCCATACCAGACTGTGATGGAGGAGCACAGGACAGACTCAATGACCGCAGTGTAGAACTGGATCAGCAGCTCCTGTGGAAGACTGTACTTCCCCAGTTGTCTCAGGAAGTACATCCTCTGCTGGGTCTTTTTGAGGATGGAGTTGATGTTGGTCTCCCACTTCAGGTCTTGGGAGATGGTGGTACCCAGGAACTTGAAGATCTTCACAGTCGACACAGGGCTGTCTGATATGGTGAGGGGGACCAATACTGAGGGACCGAGTTTCAGAGGTGATCTCCCCGAGCCTCACTTGTTGCTTTCTGTCTGTCAGGAAGCTGGTGATCCACTGACAGGTAGCTGGTGACACGCTGAGCCGGGAGAGTTTGGAGGAGAGAAGTTCAGGCACAATGGTGTTAAAAGCTGAACTAAAGTCCACAAACAGGACCCTGGCATACGTTCCGTTCGGTCAAGGTGTTGCAGGATGTAATGCAGCCCCATGTTCACTGCATCATCCACTGACCTGTTTGCCCGGTAGGCAAACTGCAGAGGGTCTAGCTGGTGGCCTGTAATGTCTTTCAGATGGGCTAACACCAGGCGTTCAAAGGATTTCATGACCACAGACGTCAAGGCGACAGGTCTGTAGTCATTCAGTCCTGTGATGGTGGGTTTCTTGGGAACAGGGATGATGGTGGAGCGTTTGAAGCAGGAGGGAACTTCACACAGCTCCAGGGATCTGTTGAAGATGCGGGTAAAGATGGGAGCCAGCTGTTCAGCACAGGTTTTGAGGCAGGAGGGTGAGACGCCGTCTAAGGAGTTTTACAGCCTGGACAAAGAAACTGGTTGTGAATCCAGACGAGAGTGGAACAAAGACAATAAAAAGAGGGAGATGTATCTGGGATATGGACGAGGTGAAGAACATCCCAAAGAATAGAGGTATGTATTATGTTTCTTACTTACCCATTATGTGCTTTTGGAGCTATTTGGAAATATTAAACAGCCTGAATCCCTTTAGTATCATGAAAAATTTTTAAAGCTGCATTTTTATTAAAAACATGAAAACAAATTGCACCTGCTATCTCACTATCTGCTCTAACTGAAGTGTTTTGGGAAAAAACTGCATTTCAGTGTGTTTTTTCCTTTTTCATTACATGTTACATTTATTCCTTTTTAAAAAATAAAAAGCAGAACGAATTGAAATCTACATAACTGTATTTATTGCTATGTTTTACATAATCCAGTGCATGCCTGGGAGCCTAGAACTTAATAAAAAAAAAAACTGTGATCATACACATGCGGGGAACAAAATTTAGTAAAGCAGCTCTGTCAAGCAGTGCACAAAAATGTATGCCTTCCACTTTATTTTTAAATGAGGTGCTCTCGACGAGCCACATTTGCACTTTAAAAACAAAGGCTGTACATCACACACATTCAGAGACTACTGGTGCAGCAAATTGCCTGTGAAAATGTAACTATTAGGACAATCCTTACAAAATCTGTTCAGTTCGTCTCTGTCACATTACTCTATATGGGAATATTCAGAAGACTGGATTCACAGCTCGGAATCAAGTGGATCAATGAACCCGGTAAGCTAGACCGCTCTCCACCTGACTACTACATTTCCATTCTGGAAACTACACAATAGAGTTGAAAAGTGAACGAGCAAAAAAAAAAAAGCTCTCTAATGAAATTCAAGGGTTCACTGCGACACTCGACTTGCCTCCCTTGATGAAGAAACACACCCTGATGGGAAGGTGAAATAATGAAGTCAGACGCCTGAGAGGTACAGCATAATTGGGATGGGCATATTCAATCAAAACACACTTCTGTTTTATTTCCACTCTTGGAGGTTTAGCTTGCCTGGAATTTACTTTGACTGGTAGAGGTAGGCAGGCAGAGGCGGTAAGTGCAGACTATTTTACCCTCATAAATATGATTAGCCAGATCACTCCAGTGACCCCTGAAAGTCATTTTGTGTTTGGACAAGATGTAACTGTCTGGGGATTTCATGTGCATATAGCTGCCAAAAGCCAGAGCTTCTGTAGAAAAGAAACTGTATTTTTGTGTGTTTGCTGCAGGCTGGAGCATCAGATGAGTCAGGTGAACCATATCTTTGCAACTCAATCATCCACTGTTTGAATTCAGCTCAAAGCAGCCATGAAACCAAAGTTTAAAATGTGAAAAAAGGCTCTGTTTCTGATCTCTTAGAGGACATTTACATGCAGTGCTCAGAGCCATACTTTTTGTTAGTGACGCATATCGTCAGCATTTGCCTTTTACATAATGATCGCACATGGGCAAATTAAAGCTGGATAGAGGATATAAAAAGTGATATCTACAAATGAACTCACCAAGTCATTTTTATCAAACCAAACGCTGTGGATTTGTTGTAAAGTTCCTCTGCTGCATAAGAAATGCAGGCTAATTGTAAAGGGAAGGATTTAGGACTGAATAGTATCAGGAAACGTCATCAATTTAAGGGTATTGATTTGTTATTTATCCATGAGGAGTGCACACAGTTAAAAGCAAAATGCAGGACAATGCAATAAACTATGTGTGTGCAAAATACCACAATTAACATCTCTTCGACAAAAGCCTAATCATAACCTTTTTGGATACTAAACCTGCTGTTGAGTTGGAATGGTTGTTGTATTTATGCCTGTTTACGCCTGCTTGCGACTAGCGTACGGTACTGTTTCATCCAGTTTTCATAGCAGCAATAATATCAGATATTGAACTAGACATTCAAGTGAAGAAATCTGCTAGGATGAAGAAGCATGAATATGATGACCTAAATGCTGGAAGATTTTGCATGTTGAAAATGAAAAGTATCTCCTTCAGCTTTATTTTTCAGCCTCACGGCTGTTTACACCTGAAATATTTACAGAATTTAAAGTTTTCGAGGAATAGAGAATCTGTAGTTGACCTCTGCCAGAACACAGCCTCTTGTACTTGAAGTGCAGTGAAGACTTCCAATTACAGAGATACAGCTGTAAAATAGATTTACAATGGTGGACAATATTAACTGCATTACGTTCATGTCTGGATATACAGTTTTGTGAAAAATTAAGTCACTCTTGCTACTTCCATTAAAATAAGAAGGTAAGTAGCAACCAGGGAGTGCCAACATATGCACTTAAGCAAGTGTTTGGGGAGTTTTGCAAAAGTTTAGGGAGTGTGTTGGTTTGGAGCATTCAGGTCAGACCATGCACTACTCAGAGAAACTGCAAAAAACCCAAAAATCTCTACAAGCCTCAATATTGTGTTAAACAATTAAGCTCATGACAGCACAGTTAGTAAAAGACTAAGCAAGTTTAGGTTGTTTTGATGTTTACCAGGAGAAAGCTTTTCTGTCTTAAATGAACATGAAAGCACAGCTTACACTTCCAAAGGTGCATCTGAACAAATCACAAGACTTCTAGACCAATATCCTTCAGACAGACACAACCAAAGGGAAGAGTTTTTGGTAATAATGCACAGCACCACATTTGGGGAAATTCAAACCCAACATATCAGCACAAATGTCCCATACCATCTGTGAATCACAGAAAATTT
>NW_005187404.1:3172935-3184313 GCF_000239375.1 Pundamilia nyererei
TAATGTGGCAAATGTAGCGTTCACATGTTTCTTTGTAAAACCTTACTTTTAGCACATATGTGTCACAAAAATAGACCTTCCATCCATCAGAGAGGCACTGCATGCTTGCACACTGGATAAAGGATATTATCACACAACTTAGCAACCTGAAGGTTTGTAGTATGATCCTTCTACATATTAAGGGTTCAGTTTACCTACTATAAGCTGCACCTGAAATGACCCCCTTATTTCTTATAAGGCACTGCATGATACATTTACACATTGAGATTTCAGATACTTTAATAGATGACAGTAAATGTAGTTCTTCGTATATGAAATTGAGCGTGTCTTCGGACATAGCTAAAACCTGTGAGACGCTGTCCAAACACATCTAAATCCTATCACCTCTTTTAAATGGCCTGACTCAAAGGCTTCCGCTCAGCTGCATCCTTCACCGTAAAAATTTCCATTAGTGCACAAGACACCATGTTTCAGGTGTGGTTACATGTTCTGACAGGCACTTTATTTTAAGTATACTGAGGCATTTAAACCCACTCATGAAAAAAGATGGCAGGAAAAATGAAGTTGCTGCATGTGCAACAGAGGCAGCAAATGCAAGTCTGCATGCCAGAGAGTTAGCAGCAACTGTGGACGGCTCAAACTGAGAGAATTTCGCTAAAGAAAACAACCCTCTGTCAAATCCAAAGCATGAATCATGCAATGCCATAGAGAGCAATGTCCTTATGTGTGGGAACTCTATTGTTCTTGGCCGGAAAAAGGGAAAGTTAATTGAACCACTTAATTACTGCCCCAAAAATATTATTTTCTGCAAGCACACAAATCTCTCTCTGAAAGCTTTGCAGGTGTCCAACTTGTGGATGTTACATGTACATAATGAAGCGCTGGGATCTCTGGAAAACATTGCATGGCAAATTAATGAGTTTTGCTGGCCAGTCAGCAGTTTGTGAATGTGCTACCACTGCACATTAGATTGATCCAAACAAGCACTTAATACATTGCTTTCTGGTCTGAAGCACACAGAAGGGACCAGAGGCAATCAATTGGCCTGAAACAGAAAAGAAAGGAGGTGCTGAGTTAGAGAGGGGGAGACAGAAGGGGTTGGTGGAAGGAGCCAATCCAATCAGGCTGGATGATTATTGCATGTGTAGTAATCAGGTTTTTATATGAAGGACCACAGGAAATTGGTGAGCCAGTCAACATCCAGTCTCATCCATAGCAACAAGCTCTATTCCAAGGCAGTATTTTACAGCTGGCTTGTTGTGCCAGTATTTATCACCAGCATCAGAGAAGATGCAGTCTGAATGTATGCACTGCTCATGTGTTGTTGACACACACAGAAATGATTCAGTGAAGTCAGTGAAATCAGTTTTTTAGAGAGTGCTCTCATGCTGCGAGTTTGTTGTATGAAGGCTGTGCTTATAGTTCTCTCTCCCTTTCCACAGTCATGTAAGTGAAATGAACACATTGGAATTGGCTGAGATGGGAAAAACCCACAGTTGCTTTAATTAAGTGATTACACAAAAAGCACCGGCTAAATAAATCGTTTACGCTCCGTAAAAGCATGAAAATGTGAAGTATAAAATCCCACCTTTGCCCTGTTTCTCTAACATGTAATATAATGCAATGTTAACCAATGTTAGGTTAGCCTGAAGCACATTTTGATGTAGAATCAGATTTTCTCACAAACAAGCATGACTCAGATTTGTGGCCGGATGAAGATGACGCGGGTCAGCCTTTGGAGACACGAATCGAGCTGAGGTGTGGTTGCTATCGCGTGCAGACAAGCATGATGTTCCACTAACATTTCCACTAGGACAATGCATGCTGATGCATACATACATTTTTACTGTATGCCTGAGCAAGCACACTGAATGTCAGTCAAGCATGGCCGTGTATAGATTTACTCTGCTTCCTTTTTAATATTTGCACATATATCAACATAAATGGGAATACGGGGTACTGGATGTTATCCCGGAGAGCTAATTAATTTTGAAAGCATCACGAAGACCATGCAAGCACAAGGGTACAAGCAGCATGCCACTGCAAGTTGTTGCCCTGACATGAGAAGCCTGCAAAGTGGAATGTGTATTATCAGATATTGCTACTGACTTTCTTCATTATCAGTTATAAATGGTTGAGTAGTATGAGATTGTGTTGTTGGAGACATAAAAGATAGCACATACTTTAATTAGTTGGGGATCCGGGGATATTACAGAGGTTTTGCCAGTAATTTTGTTAGAGAATGCTCTGTATACCTACAGTATTGCAGCACAATGTTTTCCCATTAAAAAGATGTTAGACACAGAGATGGTTTGGCCTTATGTCTAGGATCTCTGTGAAATGAAAATAGTTGTCATACTGCAATTTGTACCTACTTTAACAACAGGAGCTTCACGAGGCATGCAGTGTGTGGTGCATTTGTTCTTTTAGTCATTCTAGTTGTTCCCAAAATGCCACCTCAAATGATTAAAAGAAAAAGAAGGAAAAGGAAACCTCCTCTCCTTCAAGTTGGAATCCACTCTACATCCTCAGTGGGTTTTTTGTCTGTTAATGAATTGGGTCAATATGTTTTTTTAGGGATTAGTTTATGCCTCTTAAAAATCTTCAGTTGAATAAATTGTCTGGATGGTGAAGAATTATTTTACACAGCATGCCAGCATATTCTTGTGAACATATTTGCAATTTCGTTACTTTGTTGAAAAAGTTTTCTTTGTGTGTGCCAGTTGCAGATTTTCTGTATTTGGCTGTGTTTTTTAGTATTCACATCTCATTTTTGTGTTTGGTTGCTTTCTGCGTTTGTTATTCTGAATGCTGCACTTTTTTAATCGTTAAATATGTTTTTGTGTGCGTTGTCTTCGTGCATGTCTTTTATCGATTTCTAGTACTTTGGTACTCTCAGAACCACCAGACAACACTTGGAGACTGTGAGATTTTTATTGATGTGTCGACCTGTAGAGTGTAGTGTATATTAAGTACAGAATAATTAAATTGATCTACAAGGGGAAAAAATGCTTTCAAAATAAATATAGTCAGATTTGATAAATTTTGGGTCACCGGAATAGAAAATGATGCTTCAGTTTGTTGGTAGGCTCTAGAGTTCATGATATGCTGGGATGTCAGACTCTTTTGTGGGCCGTGTACAGCCAACTTTGTTCCTGAGTGGGCCAGACCGTAAAACTTAACTAACTTTCTCTTAGTGTAAAGAAGTTTAACTACACATTTAATCCCTGAGATGTCTTAATACAAGAAAAAGAAGTGCAACTTCAACAGTACTTCTCAGGTTTTCTACATAACAAAGAGATGCTGCTGTAGTAAATGAAAGAAATCTGTTGACATGACTCTTTGGGCATAAACTGTAAGAAATAAATGTGTAAAACTTGAGTTCTGGTATCTCATCGGCCATTATGTCCTGAAATTATAAAAGTTTAGTCCTGCCAGGTTTAATTGTTTATTTATTACTTTCAAAGTCAAACTAAACTTTATTGTCATCTCTGCTATATACAGTACAGTACGTACTGTATATGTATTGATGTATTTATGGCTATATGGGATGTTTTTATATGTATGAAAAACTGTAACTACAGTTACAGTAAATGCATGAAAATACAGTTAAAAGTCCAAAACTTTCAGAACTTTTACCAGTGTTATTAAGATGTATGTATTGTCCAGGTTCTTTTATTTACTGATTCCTAACCAAGTATCTCTTTGGGAAAAAAAATAGGCCTGCACAGGTTTTTTAGTATACACAGGTTTTTCTGAGTGTGCACACGGTGTAAAAACATGCCTAAATGTGACTCAGGTGTTAAAAAAATTCATTAGTGCAAACATGTAATACACTGTCAATTAAGGAACTGGATTCAACTGGATTCCCATGCCTATTAGTGACTGGTGGATAACCAAAGGACCAGTTCCTGCTGCTGTTAAGTATTGTATTCACTGCATACATGCAGTATGGACTCCCATGCAACAAAATACTTTTGGCTTCCTTCTTCCGTGTATGTTTTTTTCATGAAAACTGGGCACCCAGCTAGAAAATAAAATCCCTTTCCTATTAACCAGATGGGTGCACAGCCTGTCGTCAGAGCACTGAATTAAACACTAAACTTTTCAGTTGTGTTTGAGAGCACACCAACTCTTTTCCCTGCTCCTGCACTCAAAGTTATATTCTTAAATTATAAAACAGCAGCATTGCCTTATAACACAGTATACTTAGAATTCTCCAAGTGGCATTCCTGTCTTGTTCACTCTATATGCTGCATTACGCCCTACATGCAGCAAAATGTTCACAGTGAAAGCAAACGGTTATACTTCAGATGAAAAGTCGAGGGACCATAGACATGTCTTTATAAAAGCACATCTTGTAAAACATTTCCTTTTTATTTTGCAATTCTTATTTTTTTCCAGCTACTGAATAGAGATTTGTACTATATGAGAGAAAATCTGTACTAATCCAAAAATGGGTTTAAACTGTATTGAAATTATCTGTTGCAAAACCCTCCTACTGTCGTCAAAGTAGGTGACCACTTCAAGCGCTTTAGGCTCAGCTGACTGTATTATGTTGCCACTGGGGATACATAATCAACTCTCTCAGCATCTGTCGCACCACATGGATTAACAGAGCCGCTGTGGAAATCAACAGCACTCAAACTGGTGCAAACCAGTAGGAGACGCTAACAAGAAGCTCTGTGTTGCTTATACTACAAAGCTGACAACAGTAGTAACGTCAACCGTAATGCAAAGCAAGGGCAAGTTCTATTTAGCTTGACAGCATGGATGGTGAGCTGCTCGCTCCTGGAGCTGAAAACTAACATGAAAAATGATAACAGCTTCGCAGCTTGACCACTAGTCAAGCAAGTGTCTGTGGGGGTGCTTATGAATCTGTTCCTGATACAGTTCACATTGCATGTGTTCAAATAAATGAATAAATAACTAAGAAAAACAGTGAGCTGATTAAATGGTGAACAAAATTAAACATGTTTCTGATCCAATTTTATTTTTAGTTTCCCCTCTAAAAAGTGCCTTTTCAGTTTGATATCAATTATGGAAGAAAGACAGTTTTACCATCTATTCTTTTCTTGGCCTCTTCTCCTCCCTTTCAACAGACATGTGAGCATGGGAGCTGCGAAAGGAACACTAGAAGAAAAAAGCTGAAGCACACGCAGGCACACTTCCTTTTAAAGTCATGTCAGTCAAATGTGATGCGTCAATAGTCCACTGTTTTATCACAGCCCACAGTATGTATATCAGATCTCCGATATAAGTGTTCAGTGTTATATTTGAGCTTACTTTTAATTAAATTCAAAACAGGTTTGTACAGGTTGTACATAATGTACAGATTTCATACTTTTGTTTTTGTTTTTTTGTTTTTGTTTTTTCCTGTCCCATTTGGTTCTTTAGCCGTCAGAATTGTTGTCTGAAGACCAACAAGGATACCCAATGGATTTACTTTGCCAAATGGATCATCGTGGCATTGCCGTATTGGTCCATTTGATCGACCTTTGTTTTTATTATTTATTATATTTCATTTTCAGATGTTACAAACGGGACAGACATGACTGAGGGATAGGAAAGGGAGAAAGAAAGAGGAAGGAAAAGAAAAACAGAAGGGGAGAGGGACAGTGAGAAAGGGGGGAGAAAAAAAATCTCCTGGATCACCTGTTGAGAGAAGAAGAATAGAAAACAAGCAAAAAATAAACCAAAACAACATACTAAACACAACACCATCGCATTAATCTAGCTAAGTGTAAACAGCAGTAAATACTAAATATTCAATGTTGTTGTGCAGCACGCAGGACAGACAGCGCACAATGTGCTTTGAAGTAGCAGCCAAGAAAGGTGTAATTTAAGTCTACGAGCAGTGAACATCCGTGTGCACACCTGTGTGGATCAGCGCACTTGTATTCAAATGGTTTCCACATGTAATGGTCTGCAAGAGGATGTAGCGAGCCATAGCCCCGTCCCCCAGGGCATGAAGCAGGCATGGAGGAGATCCAGGCCCCAGACATCCAGAGGCCTCAGAATGCGAGAGCCCAAGGAGGACCACCGGAGGGGCATCCATGCCACCCTCATGGGAAGGGCTGAGGATCCCCAGACGAGGCATCACCCAGAAGCTAGGGGGGGCTGCACCGGCGTGCCCGCCGGCTCTGCCGGCAGCCAGCTGTGCCAGAGTGAACCCAGCTGGAGGCCCAGAGGCTGGAGGCCCGAGGGCCCCCCGCACCCCGAAGGAGGCCCGACCGAGCAACAGGCGCCAGGCCCCGCCAGGTAGCCACCGGGAGTGAGCCAGTACATACTTTTGTTTTTAGCACAAACACTGGAAGAGCACAGAGTTTGATTGTAGAGGTGATCATCTTAAATAATTAAAACAACTTAGAAATACAAGAGATACTTATTTGTAGAGTCCTTTTTATATTCCAGTGCTGTTACAAGCCTCTTTTCACGTGTCACAGGTAAAAACAGCGTCTTTGTGCATCTTCAATTATAGCTCCCTAAGCATGGCTCCTAGCTTCTCTGTCCTTGTTACATTTTGAATTGCATTTTGAGATGTCCTTAAAGATGACACACTGAGATTGATTTTTGGGTCACAGAAAGCAGAACAAAGGAAAGAGGATACAAGGAGGCACAAAATAGAGAAATGTGTTGCCCTTGTTAGTTGTTGGTCTGTTTGCGTGCATCCTGCCTCTTGCTGAGATGTTTTTCCTCCTGCTGTTTCCTTAAATCCAGGCCTACATTTGACTCCTCTGATAACAATACATCAGCATTATTTTGCATACTATTTACAATATGTGCTTTTATGGTCAAAAGTTATGCTCGTCAAAGCAGTTTTTTAAAATTTTCTCTAATCAGTATCAGGTCAAAAGTATACATACATGCTGAAACGAGCACACCCTCGCTGGAGCCATTAGCGAGCTTGAGTGGATTTAAATTGGCAGGTTTCCTGGCATAGACCTGGCTTTTAGTGAGGCTGGGGCTTTGGAGAGACCATTGCGGAAACATCATGATCACCTGCTTTATCCATCACAAAACCAGTTTTGATGTGTGTTTGGGATCATTGTCCTGGTTGAACATCCAGTTGTGCTCTAGTTGCAATCATTTAGCTGTTGATTTAAGATGAACTTGAATAATTTATACGTAGTCCTCCTTCTTCATTATTCTATCCTCTTTGTGTAATTAGCAGTACCACTGGCAGCTAAACAGCCCCAGAGCGTGATGCTACCATCACCGTGCTTGAGAGCTGGTACAGGTGTCTTAGGTTTAAAAGCCTCACACTTTGACCATAAAACTTCCTCAGGAGGCAGAGTTAGACTGTGTTGATTTTAGAGTAATGGCTGCACCACCGGCTCAGTTCATGCTAATATACTGTAAAGCTCCCTTCCCTGTGGACATGCTGCCAGAGAGAAACTAAAAGCTATGAGTGAGCATGTTTCACTATAAGTTAATATGTCTTGGCCTTTTTCAAGCTACAAGAACTGTCAGCAACACTTCTTTGAGCCTATAGGTATACTTTCGACACTGAGCAAAAATTAAAACTAATTTCAAACGTATGCACCTAATTCTTGTTTTGTTTTTGTTTTTTAAATCATAAAAGACGCATACTGTACAATCATTCCACCCTGGAAAAACAACAGCTCAAAGAAATTATTAAAAGCCCCAAATTACAATGGCATTCATCTCCATGATAAGTGGATCTAAACTTCTGACCGAATTCTAAGTAGGCATGTCCACTTTGCACTATCTGGGTAATATATGCTAGCTGTGTGTTTTTGCAAAGGTCACAATATAAACGTGACTGAGTGTCACAGTCAGCTGAAACTGTTTACTGTACATTGCCTGTGCTTTCTTGCCACCCAAGGCAACAATTGCAGTAAATTCATTACGCCATAAAACCTATTATGCCCTCCATTAAAAGTCCATTATGATGGTGTTGTTGGAAAATAGGAGGTGGATGCTGGCCCTCTGGGTATCAGTCACAGATGCTTAAGAGGGGGACAATTAGAGGACTTCAGCATATTAAACAGCATTTATCTGATACATATCAAATTAGTTAGTGATTTATTAATTTATTGCTACGTTTGCTCAGTCAGTGTCTTTATTTTTCTCGTGATAAAGAAGTTAGGCTGAACAGTATTCTGAGTAAATCTTTGGTCTTAAGTTCTTTTGAATAAAAGATTAAGACAACAACACCTGTCAGTCACCGCACAGCTTAAAGATCTGCAAAGAGACAAAAGAGGGAGAGAAAAAAACACCAGAGAGGCAACAAAACTGTTCTCACATTTCCTGTGTCCAACCTCATTAAAGTGACAAATAAGCTTATCAACACATTACATTCAACGTCCCTGTACTAGTTTTATCATGGACAAGCCAAGGGACTTGTTGATGATAAGATTATGTTTATGACAGCATCTCCAGCACCTGGAATCTTGCTCTGTTTTGTCAACATGTTTAGTTCACAACTAATGCAGTTTGCTCAGTCAATCACCCGAATGTGGCATTCCCTTGAGTGTCCGTTGACTGACAGATCAAATTATAATACTCCACATGTGAAGGATTGCTGAGCAATTTCCGCAAACTGCCCAGAGAGATTGGATAGCAGAGAGGAATTTAGGCTAAGGTGACCCTGCTGACAAGATGCTACGGTTTCTCTTTAATTTGGTATTCAGAGAAAGAGGCTAAGAGGACAGTGGACAAATGAACAAATGCTGCAGTGGGGAAGTCTGTCTCTACAAAATGTTTCATGGCAGTGTTCAAATGTTGATAGTTATTTTATTTCAGCTCTGGATTTTTCCGTGGGGGGGAAACAGTTCCCAAAGCAAACAAAGACGAGGATTGTTCTTCTGCCCAGTGTGAACTAATTTTGTTCTTGTGTCAGAAAAAAAAAGATACTTCTCTTCGGCATTACTACTTTCAGTCCAGAGTTACATTTAGCTGCGAGCCCGCCACGCTCTCTCTTCCATGCAGTAACACATTTATCTTTTGTTCTTTTGTTTTGTCTCCGCTCATTCGGGGGAATGTCACTTACCTCCAAAATTGTGATGCCTGAAGCAGAAGGTATTTGTTTTCACTGCCTGTTTCACAAAGCTGGGCTCATTTGTCAAAATGACCGTGATCTGAGGGCTTTGCCCCAACGCCGTTTGTCTTGTATTGATCGCCCTTTGTCACGCTTGCCTCTCTTGAAGGTGATAGGCACTTTCTCTTTTCTTTCATTCTGTATAGATTATCTTTTTTACAATCTTGTTAAGGTTGCAAAAGTTGATATAGGCTACAACTGACATAGGCTCACCAAAAATTGGACAATAGAAGATTGGAAAAACACTTCCTGGCCTGATGAGTCTTATTTCTGCTGGTGCAAACAACAATGTATGATTTTGACTTGTATCATTAGTTCAGCCTGTTGGTGGGAGTTTAATTGCGTAAAGGATTTGACACACTGTGGGCCTCTTTGTAGCACTCTGAGTATTGTTGCTGACCATGTCCATCCCTTTATAGCCACAATGTGTCCATCTTCTGCCACGCCATGTCATGACGTGACAGTGGGCACACTGAATACTCAAATGGCTACTACAGCCTCCAAATCTCGATCCTTTAGAGCAGTGGTTCCCAAACCTTTTTTGCTGGGCCCCCTTTGTTTTACAAGAAAGATGTTCACGCCCCCCCTAGAAGGCGGGCCCCACACTTTGGGAACCTCTGCTTTAGAGCATCTCTGAGATGTAATGACATGGGAGATTTTCACTGCCTAGGAGCAGACACAATAATACACATCTCCAGGCTTAACTTCATTTTGCTGGTATGTGATTCCAAAAAATATAGGCTCCTCTGGAACTAAAGGAAAACTGATGCCTGTGCGCTCATGCATTAGGGAAGCCTGATCTCTTGATTGCATTATATCTGAGAAATAATCTACTGCAGAATGCCAGCTATTTACTAAAGATGACCATAAAACTATATGTGATTAAAAAGATTATTAGATAATTATAATTATAAGAATTATTCTATGATGTATGAAAGTATGTATTCTGATTACAAAAACAATAAGCATGTCCATCTCAAACCTGTCTCTGAAGAATCTACTACTGTTAATAATACTGTTAATAATACAGTTAATAATACAGCTAATACTGAAAATCTGTCCTCTGGGTTTCAGATTGACTGTATCCTTGTAACAGTGAAAAATGTGTCAAGTCGAGATGTAGAAGAAATGCTGCTCATGCCAATGATAAGAGTCCTTGTCTGACAGAAAAACTCTGAGCAAGATAACAATGATGGGTAAGCCCTAGTATGGCTTTTATAAAATAGCTTAAAATTGTAGTTTACAACTGCATTGATATTGTAGTTTCATCTAATTACAATGCCTAACATCATTTATGACATTTATTGGCAAAAAGTGGGCCCAGGCATACACATGCCAGATGTCTGCTCAGCCAATTGTTGTTCTTTATATCCTCCTAATGGTGATTCATTAGTCCTAAAGTGTTGATCATAATAAGAAATACATTGAGAATCCAATGAAGATGAAAGGATGACAGCAAAAAACAGTGAAAGAGATTTTGAGAGTGTCTGAAGGGTTTCAATCATCAAGTCGGTGTGAAGGTTTTCAGCCAAAATAAATGCTCATAAAACTCTTCTTAATGCATGTGTAGGTGCTTCACAGTAGCTGCAGGCAAACAAACCCAAAGGCCATTAAAGGTTTATCAGAGGTTTGCAGTAGCTTGGACAGAGCTGCTCACAAACAGATGAATATGTTTCTGTGGCATTATCAGCATCAGCTTAAATGGCTAAACGGGCGCCTGCCTTTCTCCGGGATAATGGGACCCGTGTCCAAAGACAAATATGCTCTTTAAATCCAGCTGAACAAAACCTAAAGAGGCAGCCTTCCCTCTAGTGCTAGCATCAAGATGACATGAACACACTGACCCCGCAACACCACATATTTCAGATAAGCCCCCAGGTCAGAAACAATACGGTATGGACATGACCCCCATTAAATTCTTCCAACACATACATATGAGCAACCCAAATTTCCACCTGCCTGTGTGCAGCACTCGCAGCAGCTTAGCACCCGAGCTGAAGAGGGCTCAGTTTGCAAATGACAGCACCAGCAGAGTTAAATCCATCTAAATGTCCTGAAATGACTCACACGGAAAGGTTTAAATGCTATACCTGAAAAGGTCAACAACCACCAGACCCGACAGCTGTAATGACCATCAACAAGACCTGGGTCACACAGGACTTGCAAGTAATCCCTTCCACTTGTTTCATCCTGCTATCCTGGAGAGATCAAATGGGTAGCAGTTACAGTATACATGAGCAATAACCCACACATGTGCTTCCAGTTATAGAATAATTGCAAGTCTCACTAGGAAAAAACATGTTTCACAACCCCC
>NW_005187404.1:3186088-3200806 GCF_000239375.1 Pundamilia nyererei
AATGAGTTTTTTGGGTTCATTGAGAACATGGTTGTTGTTCAATAATAAAATTATTCCTCAAAAATACAACTTGCCTAATAATTCTGCACTCCCTGTATTTGCTAGATGTTATTAGCAGTGGCTGTGAAACTGATTGCTGAAGCCCACTTGTGTATTACAGAGTGGTCAATGGCTCCTGGCAAATACCAGTCCATCCATCCATCCATCCATCCATTTTGTGTGCACATGTGTGAGATTAATGTGTGTATGTTAGGTTGTTTATTTCAGACTGAGGGTGAAAGGAAATCATTCCAACAAATGCTGTCTGTTTCCAGTTTACATTACATGTTATCAAATTTCACTACAGCCTAAAAAGCAGATGTTGACTGTTTGGAGACAAGTTGGTGTCTTCCAACTATGGAAAACCGCATCAATCTGCTAGCAGCTAAAGCAATTACAGAGGTTTTTGGTGCAACAGCCTCTTTCACCCAGCAACAGCCAGCCACCACTCACCAACTGGTTGGGGATTGCACCTCACTGAACAGTCTCTTCACCAGTGTGACTGAGCCCTGAAACACATTTTATGGCAGGGAGATATTGAATCACAATGATAGAAATCAATTAATCCACTTTAGAGGCTATCTTTTATTAAACTGCTAATGTGATATAAGTTTGCATATAATCATTTATTTAAATGTAATCTCAATGACACAATAATGTAGGTATTAATAGCCACTTATCCACACTGGTGCTGCTTCCTGCATTACTTGAAGCAGTTATTCCCACTTTGTTTTGAATGCGTCTTACAGATTATAGATAATTTAGCAAGACAAAATACAATTTAAAGGCTCATATGTCCTAAACTATTCACAAATGGTCGTATTAGGTGGCAAGTGATCACAATATGAGCAGAGCCGAATTTCTATTTATCCTAACACATATAATAAATTATCTCTAAGGGATCTTAAATTTGATATCTTCCTAGGAAAACAGCATACTGATAACAAACGGATCACATCAAAAAGAATCCAATTAGGAAATCCGTTATGCTAATTGACAGAGGAGAAAAAAGCTTTTCAGGCGTCTTATTGACACTTCTAATCACTTTACAGTTTGTGATGCTCTAATTTAGCACATGAACCACCATTATGAGTTATTAGGTTAAAGGGGCACTACATCTGGCACTCCACACTCTGTTTCACACTCATTAGCAGCTCATTAGGAGGGTGGTGATGGTTCATCCAAGCTTGCAGAAATATTATGAAAATAATATTGTAAATATTGTGCAGATGGTGCATTTAAATCAAATCCCCTTTTCAGTTTGACTTCTTTCATTTAGCCAATTGCTAAAAATGAAACTATTCATTTTAATCTGGTAGATGACACAATGAAAATGTTTCAGCTCTGTCTAACATGTCAGCTCTATGTTAAGGAGAAAATAAGGTTGCCTTGCAGGTATGTGCGAACGTTTTTAGCTGTATGGGAACCTACACTCACTGGTCACATTCTTAATGGTATAGATTTAACAAGGTGCTAAGATTTTGATTTTTTCTCAGTCTCAGCACAGTTGCTACAGATTTGTTGGCATCACATCAATATGTGAATCTCATCCCAAAGGTGCTGGTGACTATGGAGCAAATTTGAGTTCAACAACTCATTGTCATGCTTGAGATGATCTGAACTTAGTGATATGCATTATCCTGCTGGAACCAGCCATCAGAAGATGGTACACCGTGTTCATAAAAAGATGAATACTGTCACCAACAATACTCAGGTACACCATTACACCAGCACTCACTGGATATTTTCTCTTTTTGGACCATTTTCCATTAACAGTAAGTGAAATACTCAGACCAGCTCATGTTCAGAGTCACAATCACCTTCTTCCCCATTCTGATGCTCTGAACTTCAGCAGGTCGTGTTAACCATGTGTAAATGCTGAGTTGCTGCCACATGATTAGCCGATTAGATATTTGCATTAATGAGCAGATGAACAGAATTCACACATAGGTATGCTTGGCATTTGTGAGAGATTTATTGGCTTGTGCAGTTGTCAAGGATAACAACCAGTCACTCACAAGGCAAGTTAACCACTCTTCAGTTGGCAGCAGGGTGATTATTCACTGCCAGTTTTTAAGCTAAATGGTGAAAGAATCCAACTCAAACTCATTTTCACAGCACTGTTCGGTTGGTTAGTGGCAGTGCTGGTGCATTTAAATAAACCTGACTTGACTGGCTGGTACCTGCAGCCGCTCTTGAAAAGTTGACTTTTCTTAACTTTATCTGTCTTGCAAGCACCGTGAGCAAAGTAATGATAGAGAGGCAAAATTCAGTTTGGAAATGCATGACATCGCCTCATTAAAAGGTGAGAGTGTTAAAGCCTGTGAGAATCATTCCCAAGAGTTACGGCTATTGTTTAATTAGAAACTGCACAAAGTTTTAGCTCCAAAATATGCTATACTAACACATTATTAAAATATATTCAACTTAGCCTTTAAATATAGAGGATAAATACATGAATTGGCCTTTTTTAAAAACATAGTTTCACTTTTTAACAGGGTCATACAACTGTACTGCAAACTGAAGTCAAACCACATCAGGTTTCATGTTTGCTGTTTCACAGTTTCCTCCTAGCCTCAATGATGTTTGAAGTCCTGTCCTTTCATATACATTTTCCTCACTATTGTAAAGGAAAAAAATATATATATTTTGGTGTCCAAGTATGATATATTTGGATCTAATAGTACTATCTGGTTAGCTGTCCTTTTAGATTATGACTGTAACTTTTTAATGCATAATAAAGAGCATATTTCATAGTTCCAGTTCAGTTTTTAGCCATACAACAAACTGCGTGGCTGAAAATTGAAGTGAAAAGTTGACAATTACTAATGATTTTACCTTTGATAGAAGGAGTGGGATGAACACAGCCAAACTCACAGGGCAACCTTTCACCAATAAACAGAACAAGGACCCCCAAAAATCAATGAGCTTATTATGATGAAGACCTGATCTCAAACTGACTGAGCTTTGAGAGTGTGGCAAGTGTAGCTTTCAACTTGAAGACTAGAGTAAAGATATGAGACAACAGCACAAATATCAGGAGCTGAAAGTGGCTGTAGTGAAAGCCAGCGAGAGCCTCACAAAGGACGCTATGAATCAGCTGTTGATGTCAGCAATGGATTTTTCACAAAATGACTGAATGAACATGATTTTGTTTGGTGTCTGTGCAACTACTTTTGAAATCTGTGTAAGCTGTCCATGAATTTGTTTAAATACTTAGAATTACACTGTGTAGTCGTTAGTCCTGGATTTGAATCCATCAGCTAGCTCGGATCTTTCTGTTAGGAGTTTGCATGTTTTACCTGCGTACCAATCTCATTTGCCTATGTGGGTTGTCACTGGGTAATGTGGTTTCCTACCAAAGACATGTTATGGTAATTGTGATTCTAAATTGCTTGTAGGTGCAAATGTCTAACTGTCTCTCTGTGTCAGATAGGCCGGCGATCTGGGTACCCCACCTTTGGGATGAATGCATGCATGTGTGAAAATTCTTAAGGTGTTCGGCAGTATGAACGATCACTTTAAACTACATTTTTATAACACAGTATCATAGTATCTTTTTCTGCATTGGATAAAGAGGATTAGCATGTAACTGAAGGACAGACAAGTGAAGTTCAGTGTATTTTTCTAACCTTGGACTGACGATGCTCTCCCTGGGGTGCACTATGACATTCTGTGTGTAACCGAAAGTGCATTTGAATGAGTCAGCGTGGTTCGGCTGCTCAGCACTGACTACCGCTCTCTATTACCATAATGATGACTCAGTCCTGCTCTCTCCCACCTCATTCTGTCCAGTCCTGTCTCTGTCCTTAGCCCTTCTCTTCTTTGTTGCCTCTCCTTCCACCGTCCTGTCCTTCATCACCTTGTCATCTTCTATTCTTAGATTGCTCTGTCATGTCTTGGCCGCTGCTTTCTTCCTTCCACTTCTTTATACCTCTCTATTGCTGCGTGTTATAGTTGTTTTAGTACTGGGGGTGAACGTATTTTAAGCTCGGTGTTGTGTAAAAAGAGTTCAGTGTCCTCATTAACTGTAGAGCCTGAGTTAGTGGATACTAGCCAATGTGTGCTCAAGCTGTTGCGCCTTGAGCCCAGCTTCCCAGATCTTACCAGTGCTGGAAACAGAATCTGCTTCACTACATTCAATAGACAGATAAGAAAAAAAGATAGACAGGCAGACTAGCACGCTGTGCCATTCTTCACAGATATGGGGGTGTGCACAGGCTGCAAGAAATTTCTGGAAGTGGATGGTGTTAGCCTGCTATTGTGCTATGGTGTCTAAAATCGGATATGATAATAGTCTTAATTTCCTCCACCTTCAGTCACAGCCTCGTGGGATATTATTTAAACTTTCAAACCTATGTATGTAAATGTAATTCAGGGTCAAATAATGGATAAAATTGTAAAACTAAGAAGTAAAAGTACTGCAGAAATTGAAAAAAAAAGACATATTTCTGTAATACTCAGCTTTTCATTTCATTTCATGTCATTTCAATAGAATGCAGAAAAAGAGGCAATACGTTACTTTGTTTTTTCATTAGTCATTCATCCGGTGTCAAAACTGCTGCCAAGATGGTCACTGTGAGAGAGTGGTGAAATAAATAAATAAAGTAGGGGATGTAATTTTGAGTTGTGTCCTGGCACAGCTGAAAATTGTTAGATTTGATACTGTGCCAGAATGAATAATAATAATAACAATATTTTAAAACCAAGGGCACGAAGGGAGACTTTGCCCTCAGCACGATAGAAATGAAAACCAGAGGCTATCCAAGACACACAGATTTGATAAATTAATCAATTACACATTTTTTCATGCCAACGACTCGATAATGAACTAATAAATAGATTTTTTTACTTGAGAAAATTGAATTCAAAGTAAAACAGATTTTTGAAGCCTTGACAAAGCTCATTACACAAAGTCACTGAAGCCGTTAATGAGCTGCATTTTTTTTTCTCTTCCCACTGATAACAAAGTCTGTGAATGCATCGAGAGCTTATCGAGACTGAAGGCTGGAAAAATCCAGTACATGGGTTTATAACAATTAAACAACAAAGGTACCAACTGATAATTTACCACACACAAAAACACACACACACACGCACAGTGAGCAAAAATGCACTCCAGAGCAGAAAACAGAAAACTCCAGTAACAACTTAGCGAAGTCAAGATAAACATATTGATTATTTTCGGGTGATTGTAAACATCTTAACATCAATAAAATTACAATTACATACTAGTAAAATATGCCCTCGTGAGTCAGAACTGATTCTTTTATTGTTACATTTCAATATGCAGGAAATCTGAACCTAAACTTTTAGTTTATACTGAGTTTTTAAAGCCCATACAAGGAAAATTATTTTTCATGTCTCATGAAGATAGGCAGAATCCTTGTCTGTGAGGAAATATATGATTCATATCTGTGTAGTTATATTGTAAGAAGATGTCCGTGTCTGTTAAAACTTAATGCTAGAAGTTGTCTCCTAGATTTGTACTTATATTTCTGATGCTACCAGCGAATCCAGTGACTTTATTACTACTTTATTGTGAAAGGGTTAACAAGAAAATGCCAGTTTCACGGGGAAATAGCATTCAGGAGTCCTTCTTCTATGGCTTGAAGGTTGTTCAGATTAAATTTATAACTCCAGCACACCTCCCCTGCTCCGCATGAAAGTAATGATGAATAACCAAAATTATTTTGTCTTCTTGCAAGCTCACTGAAATCCTGTGAAGTCCTATTAAAATTAACCTAATCTTGGTTAGATATAGTTAGATATAATTTACAAGACTTGGTTGCATATGCACAAAATGTTAAATCATGAATTAATTGTGACACACCATTTTTTTTAAAAGGTTGATACCAAAACCTGATTATTGGCAAATCTGCTGAGTCAAGAAATCATTTAAATAGTGATTTCTTGGCAAAGTGAAGTTGGCTACAAGCCCTTAAAAAGAAGCACATCATGCCACAATCTAAAAAGAACTCAAGAAAAGAAACAAACTCATTGACATTTCTCAGCCTGGAAAAGGTGGCAAAGCCTCTTCTAAGGCTTTCTAACCCTTACACAGCATTACATAAAAAGAACATCAGATGAACAGTCATGGATGGCGGTGGCAGTGTGATGGTCTTGGGCTGTTTGCTGGAGACCAAGGAAATCCTGAAGAACATCAGACCCTGAGTTTATGCCCTGAAGCTTAAGCACACTAGGGTCATACAACAGCGACAATGGTCTAACAGCATACCAGCATCTCCACCTCTGAACAGTTAGAAAAAAGCAAAATGAAGGTTTTGGAGATGCCAAGTCAAAGTCTGGACTTTAATCTGATCGAGATATTTTGGCTTAAATTTAAACAGGACATTCATACTCAGAAACCCTTCAATGTTGTTGAATTAAAACAATCCTGCAAAGAAGAGTGGGCCAGAATTCCTCTACAACACTCATTGCTGGTTATGCCAAATGCTTGACTGCAGTTTTTGCTGCCAAGGGTGGCACAAGCAGTTATTAGGTGTAGCTGTGTTTTCACCTGTTGGCCATCCTTTCGTTATCCTGTGTATTTAGGTCCTTGGTTTCCTTGTCACAACGCTGTCATGTTCTCATGTTGTGTGCGCTCCTGTCTGTTAGTCAGGGTTTGTGGTTTCAGTTACTCCAGTTCAGCTCTGCTTGTTATGTTGTTCAATCAGCCATCTGCCAGAAAACAATGTGTGTCTTAAGTTAAGCCTGTCTGCCAAGTCCTACGTTTTGGGTCCTCTCTCTGCCTGCCACATAACCAGCCCATGACAGTACTTTTTTGGTTTATTTAGTGTATTTTCAGTTTTTGGTACTCTTGCCTTTTTTATTAAGCTGATTGATATTTTTTGTAATCTTATGCAATTAAGCTAATTCAGCAAGTTCTGCTTTTAGTATTTCAAATATTTTTGAGCATTTCGAGCCAAATTTTCACATTTTTAGCTTTCACATTCCATTTTCTCTAGAGAAATGCTATTTTTTATTTTATTTATTTATTGCTGTACTTGAGCATGCTAGACCCTCAGCTTCTGGGAAGCTACTTTAAACTGCAGGACAACTGCATATGTGGAAGGTTAGCTCTCTGTAGCACTGCAGTCTAACAATCTGAAAGCAGTGACTCTCAGAAAGTTTGGTGAAGGTTTGCAAATAATTGGAATCTAATTTATAAACCCAGATAATCTGCCAGCACATTGCAATCAATCTGACTCACTCTTTACACAGTTTGTCAGCACTTTTTTTTGCAACAGGTAGGTTGCCAACTAGATCCAGTGTGCTTATGTTCCTATATAAGAGCAAGGTTGGTGAGTGCCAATGGCATTTTGCAGTTAAATCACCATCTAGCTGCAACTACGTCACTACTGTGGGCGGAATATCTGAAGTTTTGTGCATGTAGATGGCAACAGATTTGTCATTTCCCCTATTTTTCACAGTTATTCTGCATATTACTACCATAATATGCAGAATAATATATATATATATATATATATATATATATATATATATATATATATATGTGTGTGTGTGTGTGTGTGTGTGTGTGTGTGTGTGTGTGTGTGTGTGTGTGTGTGTGTGTGTCGTTCACTCATTCACATTAAGTCACTTATAATTTAAAAACATCAAACAAATCTCTAACTCCCTCATCCTTTAGTAGTTCCTGACAGCCTGGCCCTTGTACTCCACTGTGGATGACTGGAGGCGCATTCTGATGAACCCCTGTAGTATTTGTTGACATTCATTTGATGCGCTGGACAATTGTTCTCCTAGCTGTGGAGTACACGTGTGTGTGAAGCTGCATATCATGCATACATTTTGTGTTGATACAGATGCTGGCGGGGAGTGTTTGTCATTCTCTGTGTCACCAAAGCATCTGCCCGCGCACTCCTCCAGGCACTGCGGTTCAATCAACAACAGCTGGTTATTACAGCAAAAAAAGGTACAGCTAGTTCATCTCTTCAGGCTTCAACAGGCTCTGGCTGAAGCTCGAGTGAAGCCTGTGGCCTCGTAGATATCGTATATCATTTCTTTCGTCCATATGAGTCTTGCCAGAAATCTATTTTGTGTGAGGACAGACTTTGTTATTCTCGGGGTGAATCCAGTATTCTGAAGATATGAGTCAAGCAAATCTCTACTGCATGAGAACAACAAACCAACGACAGGTACATTAAATTACATTTTAAGTACATTCTCAGGATTAATTTATATTTTTTTCTATTAATTTTTTTTCACTTTTGAATATTTAATTTGTTCATTGGGGAACTGCAATTATTGTCAAACAAACAATAGTCTTATCACTTCAGGCACAGTTCTAAAGGAAGTTCCCTTGTCAATTGCTCATAAATTTACAACCATTGCCAAGATTTAACAAGACAACAAAGAGCACTGCTTTGATAGATTAAAGGACTTCCTCCCATCAATTAAACTAATATCCCACACAAGGCTTACTACCTTTCAGAGCTTTGAATTGGTAAATGATGATAATTTTCTCTGTGTTACTACCACCATTATTTATCTCCAGTCAACAATAGCAGATATAATTCTGAGCTAGAGGCAGGATTTCTTGAAATTCACAGTGCTCCATTTCCATATAAACATGCTCAAGGCAAGAAAAAATGCGTTTTTGGCACATTTCACTCGGTGGAGAAGCAAATCATTTTTTCTGACTTTTATTTTAGAAGTTATTAAATGAGCCATCCATGCTTCCCCTCTCCATGGTTTAATTTATTTTGTCTTCCTCTTAGACAGCAGCATATGTCAACCTGTCAAAATGTCAAACATCTGAGAAAATATACAAAATTAAAGCTGGCTGCCACAGATTACACAACACTTGAATGTGTCATCATTGCCTATCAGCTAAAAACCAAACTGTCAGATGAGTTTGGCATGTAATAGAAAAACATTAGCTTGTAAACAATAGAAAGGATAATCTGTCTCTGTGCACATAAGTACTTATAACCCATTCTCTCTAAACAGGTGGCCAAAGCACGCTTTCATAGTTCTAACCCTACACATTTAAGGCAACTATATCTGTGCAATACTTGGAGTCCAGAAAATGAGACGGGCATTTCCAGTTCTAAGCAAAAGAGCAAAATATCTGTACTCTTACCTTTGATCCCAACTATAGCATGTTTCCAGTTCACAAGTACATCTCTTTCCCAATAACAATGACTGAAGCCCGTCAAGCTGAGAGGCCAGCAGTTTTGGATAAAACTCCAGTCTTTGACAGAAGACTAGTGGCAGATTAGCATCCTAGACAAGCTGCACTGTCTCTCCTTTCACTGCTCTGAGATCAGTTATGAGGTGCGCTTTATGTGGAAACAGAGCTACCATAAACAAATGTTAGACTCATCTGTATTACATATTACATATTTAGTTGTGTGATGATATGTGCCTTTGCAGATTGAAGTTGCTATGAATCTATGAATATGAACAATATTAATTTAATGCAGCAGTGGGCAAATTAGATCAAAATTGCCTTGATTGGTCAGCAGTGATGATAGTTGATCTCTGACATCATCGTCCATTGTTACATTCCTCTTAATTATGCATAACTTTAAGTCCATATTAATTTAAATCTGTGAGCTGTACTGGCTGTTTGTACCAGGGTGTAAACATGTCTATACCTGCTTTAAAACTTGCCACTTTAACGTGAGCTTCTTTGGGGATTGATTCACTTTCAGATTTTGGAGGATTTTTTTGTAGTTTCTTTTGTTATCCTCCATGTTTTCCACATTTCCCACAGACATATCAAATGTAGTAAGTGTCTCTCACCTGAATGTCAGAAGACTGTCAAGTAGGGCACGTTCTCATTTACACACACAGCCACAGTAATGGCTCAATTTGCCTTTTCACTGCCCTCTCCTAAATGTGCCCAAATCTGTAAATTGATTTGGAACCTTTTGGTTAGTAGCCAGCTTTCATTATCAGCCTTGGCGGCTCACACTGCTGAGAGACGCTGGCACATTATCTAAGCAAGCACCCACTCTCACCATCTCCCCCAACCCCTCCACTAATCTACTTATCAGCCACTGATAGCATGAGCTTGAATAGGCTCCACTAATGGCAGCTACTCAAATAATGGTCTTTCCCGAACAGTAAAACTCAGCACTGTGTTGCACTACATCCACTGAATGGATCTGCCTTACGAATTCAGATGAAAAAAAAAGAAAAGAAAACTCTTACAGATGAAGAACTTCTTTTAATACAAGCTAGAAAACAAGTGAGTGTTGGAATATTGTGTTTCCTTTTTTATTCTGTGTGCAGTAGCTTTTAATTGATCAGCGGGAGGCAGAAAACACGGTAATGGTAAATATTAATATGTGGATTCTCAGTCTTGTGCTAGTTACTAATACAGAACCAACAGCCAGTGATATTACCTGAATCATAGCCCATAATAAACCTCACTCACAAGACAATGTGATAACTTAATTAGGCATACTGCATTTTCACAATGTTGCTCAGAGCAAGTCTCATAATTTTATTTGTTGCATCAAATTAAAGGCTGGTAAAGGGGAAAAAAAGCTCAGATGGACACATCAGTAATATGTAACTCTAAATGTGTCGGTGAGGAAACTGCTCTTATGTCTTTAATTGTAAGTGAGCAACTGCAGATTTAAGCAGACATTTCTACATGCCCCAAGAAAGGTTGGGGTTAAATGGCACTCATGCAAATTAAACGTCCAGGTGATGTAAATTAAAATCACTATTTAAAAAAAAAAAATTTCCTTTTATATTTAATTTCTTAATAAGCAGGACAAAATCGTTTATGCTTTATGATGTGACAATGCTCATTGATGTCATTAAAAATAAGATTTTCGAGAGAAACACTGAGATTTGGGTTAAAATTATTACTCTACCTTAGTAGACATTTGTTGTCATGGTTACATTAATAAACACATGGTTAAGATGAGCAAAGGCTACGGTCATACTTTTAGAAAATATATAAAAGTTCCCTGTTGGTTTCAAGTAGGAAACAAAGAGCTGTATGTTGTGTTCAATGCTAAATCTATTAAGTCCCGTGTTGTGTTGATCCTTCTATCACCCTGGCCCCGAAATATTTGTCAAAGCATCTTTCACAAATATTGGAGGTCATGAGGACCTGAAGGCCATTCCACTCTTTCAAATTCCCACTTCATTGGGAGAAGTGCACTCCAAGCACAACACACAAATGTACGACCGAAGAAAAACTACTGATCATAGATGTAAGGTTCATTAAAATCAGATGGGCGAGTCCTGTTCATTTCTGTATTATCCTACAGCTAGAGCAAGGTTTATAAAATCTGGCACAAGAAAAAATATTTACCACAGGGGACAAAACATTATATTGTACAAAATTGTCAAATTTGTCAATTTTGTCATCAGTAGTGTACGGCATGTTTTAACTTCTAAGTTAAAATTCTTTCAATTGTGCAGTGTACATAAATATAAGATTTTGAGATTCATAATAAAATGTTTTTCTTATTTTTATTTTTAAATATTTATAGCGCTGGATGCTAATATAATACTCCAGCTCACGCTGAAGCTAGAAACTAAAAAGCTGTTTGTGTCAAGACTGGGTCAAGGTTAAATATTATAAATGCCAAATCAAGTCAACTCGATGTGAAATTGGACAAAAATCCAGGCCTCAAATGTCAGAGATAAAGCTGTTATATCTGAGTCCACTATACTGACCTCCAGAACTTCACTTTCATAAATACTGCAATATTTCCTGCAATGGCACTGCATGCAAACTGTACATGGCAGGATTATCCTAAATCAACATGAAAAATTATTGATGTACAATGTCATCATCTTTTATTTTGTTTTGATATTAAACAATAATCTAGATGTCACTTAACTGGAAAAGGGGAATAAAGCCAGTGGTGAAGTACACTGGTAACTGATAGCACTTTTATCCTGCTAATGCAGAGTTGTCACATTAGTACCTCCCTTAAGATTTCCGTTTTTGTTTTCTTTTTGTTGTTGTTGTTGTTTTTTTCTTGAAGATTCCCTTACTTTATTTCTACATGGTTTCTCTGAACACTGGCTGCATTTCCACCATAAAACAACAGTATGTTAAATATGCTGCTGGACTATGTACTCGGAGCACTGAAGTGGAAAGCACATAGCTCACAAGCTGTGCTCAGACTGTAAAGGAACACAACTTTGTTAAGCTAATTTGGGGCTAAAAGTATAAAAAACAATTCCATACCATGTAAATGGTTTTAATAAAAACAAACAAAAATAAATAAATAAATAACTCACATTGATGCCAAAAAATGTTTTGTCTATACAGCAGCATAGACTGTATATAAAAGACAAAATTAGGCACCTTGGTTTTTGGATTTGCATTTTTGAATCAGTGATGACGTCCTTGTTAAAACTGGATCACAAACTGATCTGTGTGATTTTAAAAAAAAAAAGAAAAAAGCTATTGGAAGACCTATATCTGAGTGTGGCAGGGCGTGGCCTGCGGTGCCATGCAGGGAAGGCGGATGCACCTGCACCGCAGGCCACGCCCTGCCACACTCAGATATAGGTCTTCCAATAGCTTTTTTTCTCTTTTTTTTAAGTCTTGCAGCTTGGCCAGAGGAGGGCGTTGAGCCACTGCAAAGTGAAGATGTCTAAGAAGTTTTATTCTCCGCAGGCACTTTCAATGGGAAAGCAGATCACATTAGCTCCATGTCTGACAGCTCTTTCTTTATCAGCACCACAAAGTGAATAACGCACTGTGTGGAGGAGTGGTCATTTCAAAAGTTATCAGGAGCAAGCCTTGTAAGTAAGGTGCATCACAAAGACACAGATACCTGCCACACAGAATCCCAGGGAGAAATCACTTCAAATCAGTACCAATAACCAAAACCAAAAATGTGTTAAGGTCCATTATACTTAAATGGGCAGAGATGTGATTCAAGTAATTGAGAAATTAGTGTACAGACAATGGTAAAAAGAAATCAATTGCCCTCTAATCTATTTATACAAACAAGTTTAAAATGCAATGCTCTGGTTTACTGGTGGGCAGATGGGCTAATGGGGGAAGGGAGGTCTAAGCAAATCACCTGCATTTCACCTTTACACACACACACTCACATTAAAATGTGATTCAAACAAAGAGGTCACCAAATAAACCTGGCACACAGAGCAAAAGATTGTGCACTTCAGCTTCTATTTGGCACAAGTAAAAAAAAATAGCCAAAACATAACCAAAGCACAAACAAAATAACCCTTTTACGTAGATAATGCAACAACTGAAACAGACTGGTTGTCTGCAACAGTTAAACGCACCTCCTGTCTGGTGGTGGAACAAAAGTGTAAAAAAAAAAGACATTTAGCCGCTTTCAGTTTAGAACAACATAAAACTGACAAGGTCCTCTGAATAAACAGCAAGCATTTGTAACTGTGTTCCTTATTGCTAAAATATGTTTTTGTTAGTGCTTCACAAAAGTAACACAAATATGTATTAAAGTTCTTTGCAATTTAGTGAATCATAGTCTTACAGGAGCTACAGTTCACTCCTTCATTCTCTTAGATAAAGCTATTAGAATCCCTGCTATGCAGTTGCTCTCATTTCATCTCACCAGAAACTGGTATGCAGTTAAAAAATAATGTGTTCAGGGAGATAATTTTTCACTTTGTAAATTAAAGGAGACTATCTTTCACCATGCTGCCCTAAAAAATGTGCATCTCCAGAATGCTGAGTTTGACCATGTTTTAAAAATAGCGTTTTGTTCATAACTTGAGTACATGTTGGCAGACTTTATTAATCCTGAGATGTGTCAGTGCAAGTCAAGCTAGAGTGTTTTCTCTTCCTGCAACACTGTTAACACCTCACTCCTCACTCCTCTTTGATGGAATATGAGGGAAATTGCTTCTTAGTCTCTTGAGCATCCCACCAAGAAGAAACTGGATCAGGAGTAAATGACCCTGAGTCTTAACGGAGGGAACCTGGATCCAAGAAAAAATTGGAAATACTGTTAATTTCATCCAGTGCGTGACCTCTGCCATTTTGGGACTTTATCGCCATTAATTCGTCAAGGGTTTGAGTTGGAAGTAATTATTCTTGCCGGTCTCAGTTCTTTTCTGGCCTACAGCAGACGGGTGGGAAATCGTTATTTTGAGTAGCATAATTTTATTTTCTCTGTAACCTGCAAACTCTGCTCATCTGACAGGTCAATAAGCCTAAATAGATACATGATTACTGCTGATAAGCTGCAACAGCGTCTCCGCTTCACCTGTGAGAGATTTGTGAAACAGATTTTATAATTGTCAGTACGACAAGAGCGGGGAAGTGGTTTTGCAAGGCATGCAGGTGTGCTGAAACCCATTCTGTAATGGGAAACGCAATAGTAAGGACTGCAGCAATTCAGATAACTAAAAGACATAATCATCGCAAATGTGATCATAAAGATATTTATTTCGATTTAGTCTTTATTATTTATCTGATTAAAAATGCAGATCTATCGTGTTTGATGGAAGTTGCTTCATTCATTGCATCTCACACTGTATGTTTTGTGCAATTTCATGAGCAAAATTTTGATCAATTAAAATTTTTTAAGAGATATCAACTGCATTATGTGAGTGTGTCGCTGGCAACAGAGATCCTGTTTATAGCTAATTGTATCAAGAGAAAAAGAAATATTACGAGTTGTTATCATTGGCTCCTTTATACCCATAACTGATTCCATAAGTGGATAACAGAAT
>NW_005187404.1:3201068-3208663 GCF_000239375.1 Pundamilia nyererei
AGTGACAGCTACTCTGTTTTGCTGTCATGAGAGTGCCACCTGCTGATCTGGACCATGTTCAGCATCCACTGGATGTCTCTACTGTAATGGCCCCATATGTCAAAATGAAAACAAAGAGAAATCTTTATAAGTAACAGCAGCTTCAGCTGGCTTTGCAGTTATTTATTATGTGGATTCCCTCAGTCTACTCGCTATCATAAATCATAAAGCTTTTTAATAGCTAAGAGAAGAGAGAAGGTAAGAGGCAAAAAAAATAAAAATGCAACTGCATTTGTTGATAAAGCAACATGATTAACAACATGATTTTTAAAAGGAAATTATGCATGACTGTAGGACTTACAACAGACAGGAATAAACTCAGGAATAAACACTTTGGCTGAAAGTGTCCTGCTTCAGCAGACAAGGCACTTGGCTTTTGAGGAGAGGTATCTGTTACACCACCCACCCAGTGAAAGGGAGAAAAAACAGGGATATAAATCTTGTAATTTGAATTAAGTAAAATAACAAACACTGTTAAAGGCAGGTTTATATGCACTCTTGTGTCTTTAACTTCACGTCCAACATGGTCTTTTGCCAAAGTGTATAGCTCAATAAACATTTTCATATCCCCTACTGCAGAGCATGAAAAGGCAGTAAATGTCAACCGAGAGCTAATTGGGAGATCATATAATTGTAGCTGGGTATAATGTCTGTGCATGCTTTGTATAACTCTGCTGGTAAAATAAAACAGTTATTGTCTTCTGTTTTCATAAGAGGGAGTAGGTATGGGTACATGGCAGCACATAACAATTTAAAAAAAAATCTTTTTGATATGATTTCTTTAAAATCATATCACTGATTATCATTCTTTCATTTTATTTAATCGATAATTTAATGTAACACCACACACCATTTGGAAATATCGCAACATCTAGTCACACTCACAGCTTAGTGCACCATTCATTATGGCATAAATACATGAGCAAGTTTCAGGATCTTACTTAGTCTGAGCCAATAAATGTAAGCATCTAGAAAAGTGTCTTCCATGACAAACAACACGGCATTACTTGTCAGTAAATTAGCATCAAGGTGGACCCACTTTTGGATGGTTTCGTAGCCAGTTTGCTGCTTTGGGATTAGACCTTATGTTGCAAAAGTTCCAAGAAAAAGTTTGAAAAAATGATTCTTCACCCTCAATAAACATGAAGCAATAGTTTTGAATAAAACGTAGCAGAAAAATAAAAAGTCAGAGTTGTAATTATTCAAATCATTGAAGAAAATGTGCTTTGTATAAACTGAATAGATATTAATTAAGTATATATAATTTGATTGGTTACCCCTGAATGTAACATTTTATATTTTACCGATGTATAACAAATTTACACCTCTACATGTCACAAAGTTGTCAAGTGAATATGTACAAGCTGCTCATTTGGTATCGGCGTTTAATTAGAAAGGCACAGGAGCTGCAAACATCTGTTGATTTTAAAGAAAATGAATGTGATTTTTGCCAGAACTTAAACAGTTCTGTCTTTGTTTATACTACAGCTCCCAACGGGCTCTTTCAAATTTGCCTGATTTCATAATCGTGCGGAAAGAAAAACAAATAACACCGGAATAAAACATGTAAATATAATACTCTCAAACTAAAGCTTTAATATCCACCTGTGCTTGCAGAATTAATGTGGCAAATTTACTTATTCTACTCACATCAAAGGGAAAATCACAGTAAGTGATGAAGCAGATAGGCCCATTTATTAAACTGGCAGTCAGTCAGGATTGTTCCTCCGAGGCTTGCATCAATGTGAGGTTTGGTTTATGATCTATTAGCTTGCCAGTGAAAAAGAAAAGGTCATACTTGAATTCTGCTTTTATGTGTTTTTGATATTTCTCCTCTGGTTACTGTTTCCAGTGCAACAAGGGGTATTATAGCATTCTGTGCATTGACATCCCTGTTTACAGAATGGCAAAAAAAGTTGAAGACCACGCTTTCCCTGCTACTCTGTTTAGTTTTATTGTAGTTGTGCTATCATAACAGAATTAGCCTCTTTATATATTTTTGACCATTCTACCTCCGGCTGTTTCTCACTCAGCTGTATTGAATGCAGGACAGTAATTGTCAGCAAAAACTGCCTGAAATATTGTCAGACTCACTTGTGCACTCACTCCCTGATTGGTAAACATATTTCCTGCTACACCAAAAGAATTATTAAGTGATGCTACAACACTTTAGCTCATCATGAAGCCAAGAACCAATTTAGATCTGTGTAGGAGGCGGCGGGTGGGAAGCAGCATGTAACTGCTCATATGGAAATAACTGTATGGGTTTCTAGACATGGTACAGAGCGGTGCTGCAACACAGGAGGCCTTACAAATAAAACAAGTCTAAATCTCACTGTAATGATTGTAGTGAATGTACGTTCTAGACACGTTAATAGAGATGAATGAAACTTACTATATAAACTGCCCAGGGTACCAGGATTATCAGCATCTATATAGCTTTTGGGGATTATTTCTATAACACTCCAGTCCTTACAAATTCTATCCATTATATTGGATAATTGATCTCTGAACAATATGCAACATTACATTTATGTTATGTTATGTACCTTATAGGTATGTTGTTGAGATTACATGTACGTTGCCTGCATGCGGTTGTTTGTACTGTAAATACATTTCCTGAACAGTTTTTTAGTGCAGAGGCACTTTGGGCTCACTGGAACATGTTCAAACACTGAAGCTCACAATTCCTTCAAATATATGTACCTTACAAAGAAGATAAAGTATAAGTATATGTGGCTATTTTAAATGTCTTTAATATTTTTAACAGCCAGAATAACATCATAAATGAACATACACATTCCTGTCTTCATACATGAGCAAAGCAAAGACATCCTGCTGGCCTGGCATTATCCATTTGTACTTTTTAAGATTTAAGCTCTGCCGCCAGAAGTCGAGAACTGTCGTTACGCAATCAAGTTTGGATTAAAATGCAACTCCTTGAGTCGCTCTTCTCTTCCCTAAAGCTGTGATATTTAATCTGTGAACACAGGGTCGATGGAAATGGTGTCTGTTAAAGTCAGTTGATGAAAATCTTTATTATTGGCACAGACACAAACATTACAGTGATTCTGAGTTAGGTTTTCACACTTTTGGAAGCAATTTGCCTCAGTCATTTTCCCGAAGACATCTAAACACAAGCACACAGGGTGCTTGTTACTTATCTGTGTTATTTTTTGTGGCCAAGTTACACATGAAACTCTTTTTAAAATATCTGATTAAAAATACAGTTTTAAGAACGACACTTGATTCATTTTTCTTTCTTCTACTCCAAACTGCACTTGGCCTTCCTCTGTTTTGGATCCAGTAACTGACAAACCAGTCCAGGCCTTTTGGACTCCTGTGATCAAGTCCCTGTGAGAATGTGCCAAGTTGGGTATGAAGGAAGGGGAGTTTTGGCAGATATTTGGAGGATGTGTTAATTTTAACAGCACTGATTACCTAATTTAGTACTTAATTGTTATTTAACTGCCATTTCCTGCAGCTCCTCCTTCTGTTTGAGGTCATGGATATTAATAAGCCACAGTGGCTACACTGCCAGGAGCCCCTAATATTATGATTATAGCCTGGTACAGGATTTGAATTGTCATTTTTAAGGTTGCAGATTCTAATTACTTGTCTGTACTTTGCTTTTCTTCAGTTTGGCCAATTTATTCTGTCCTATGCATGTTGTGAAGGAAAGATAAAAAGAAACTGAAATGTCGAACTGTTTTGTTGCTCTTTTATTTCCACTTCCACTCCTAAACCATCCCTCATAATCATTACTTCAATATCTTTAAAAAAGTTGATTTATTCTTGTTTTGTTACTGCCTTTAAACTGTTCCTCTTTTGTTGAGACATTGCTGGTCAGTTAAAAGTAGATGATGCAACACAGTGTCATAATTAAATGTTTGGACCCTAAAGAACAAACCCAGACACCTACGGCAGGTTTAAGAAGTTATTTACAGGAATTATTGCACAGACAAACAGCAGGACTTGTAAACAGGCAATTGTGCAGTGAAGTGTCTCTTTACAAGCGTGAGGCAGGGAGCTTTGCTGGAGAGGAAATGGGTTAGTTTCAGCAAGACATGAGTGTTTTTAGGACGATCTTGAACGTGGATCTTTGGTCTCAGTTAATTATATCTTACATTAAGCAGCGGAGGGACACTGGTGAGCTGGAAGAAGGAGAGTGGGTATGCAGGTGTTTTTTTTACCCAGAGGAAGTAACCGTGAGCAGACAAGAAGGCAGGGTTAAACAAAGCACAGCACTAACACAAGGTAAGCACAGAAAGCACCAGTGACCACCACAGAGTCCAAAACTATCTGAGCAGGATTGGGAGCACATGGCATTCTCTAACTACTCCTCAGGTGTGACAGCCCGGGACAAAAAGTTAGCCCACGACTCCACCTGAAAGAAAAGAGATAGTGAGAGACAAGAAAACACCCTCCAAACTGACCATGACACACAGTTAATGAGCACAGAGTAGTGCTGCAACACAGGAGGCCTTACAAATAAAACGAAGCTAAATCTCGCTGTAATTATTTAAATGTATAGATGAAACTTACTATATAAACTGCCTAAGGTACCACGATTATCAACATCTATATAGCTTTTTGAAATAGTTTTTATAACACCCAAATCCTTACAAAATATATTGACTATGTTGGATAGCTGACCTCAGAACAATATGTGATACTACATTTATATTTCATGTACAGTTATGTACCTTATGGGTATGTTGTTGAGATTATATGTACGTTACCTGCATGCAGTTGTTTGTACTGTGAATACATTTCCTGAACAGTTTTTAGCGCAGAGGCACTTTGGGCTCACTGGAACATAATATTTGTTTGAAAACAAATATGTACCTTGCAAAGGAGAAAAGGTCTAAATAAATGTGCTTATTATTAATGTCTTTAATATTTATAACAGCCAGAATAACATTATAAATGAACATTCATGTTTGTGTCTTCATACATGAAGCCACATCACAAGTTAGCCAACTTCACCTGAGAGAAAAGAGATAGCAAGAGGAAAGAGGGAGAGAGGAAAACACCTCGCAGACTGACCATGACACACAGTTAATAAGAAAAAAAAACTGTTCATTAGGTCAAAGTCAGCAATGCTGAAAGGCCAATTTAATGTTGGCCATAGTGTTGAGGGTTGGGGGCAGCAGGTCCACACATACTTATAAAACTACTAAGTGGAGGTTTATGCAGAATTTTGTCTGTGACCATTATTCACACACTGACACATTTTAACAGCACAGCAGCTCCTCTAAACTGTACTGAAAAGCTAAATCGATATCCTCAAAAGAGACTTCCTCATTGTGTGTCTCTATATGACAGCCAGGTCTGCATTAACCTAATATAATCCTGTACCGCCCCAATATAAGGAATGATCTTACTTCATGTTGTTCCTGTATAACAACTGTATAACTCCCATCACCAGCTAACTTATGCAAAAGTCCAAGTAAGAAAATAAGAAATCTGATGCATATAGGAGTATCTGGCCATTATTATGAAAATGGCCTTTAATAGCCTTCAATTTCACACACTTAAAGGAGTTCCTGTAGCGATAGCAAGATCTCAGGAGGTTAACTGAACAAGAAAAACATGATGCTCTCTACAGAATAAATAAATGCAAGATTATTTTTAAAACATTAGAGCACATTCTCTTCCACTGATTGTTAAAAATCACATTTACAGTATAGGTGTAACATCCATTCTCCAGCAGAGTTCGTTTTGACATAAATGGGGCAAGCCAGTGTCCGATGTATTCTTATTTAGGTGTTGGCAAGTGTGAAAATGTAAAAATACAATACAGTGCAGGCTGGAGAGATGATCCTCGGGCTCCTCTCATGCACCTAATAGCAGCTGAGTGACTTAAAGGGAGGCTGTAATTTCAGGGATTTATCACATGATGGATGAGAGCTGATGTGTTAAGAGACCTATGAGGGTCCTAGACAGCAGTCATAAATCTTGGTTCATGCATGAAACCCCAAACATATTTGCATCTCTCATTTCACCACATGAAATTAGCTGTAAAATGTGATGGAACAGAGCAGAGACCATTCCACGGCTCACTAGAGGACGGATAGCCATTTTCAACCCAATTTATGCTATCTAATTTGAGTACCGGCTTGGTGAAGTGAAGTGGTAATATTGAAGCATTACTCATACGGAAATGCACTGTCACATCACTTTGATGCCGTGTGCCTCTGCTTGTACATGGGCATGATAAGTAGACTAAATTACATACCTAGAGGTGCAGATGATGACACATTATTTAAATATGTCTTATGTGCTGTTGTGTACATCTGCACTGATATGTGTTATGTGTTGCACTCAGTTAATTGGTATCTGGGGAAAAGCGTGTGGGCTATAATTAGTAAAGTGGATGGTAACATGTGTTCTTCTGAATATAGGTAGCAACCATAATGGGGATTTTTTTCCCCTTGTCTATCTCATGCTGATTGCCTAACTGACATATAATATTACTTAGCAACTGCAGCACAGATGCTTTCTATACGTGCTGACATGCCATCTCTAAGTTATTGCAAAATAAGATTTGTTGGGACATGATGCAAAGCTCTAAAATGTCTGTGTTTTCAGGACTCTTAAATCCTTTGTAGATAATATGATAGTGGCTTTTGATAAAGACCCTATTTCTGTTGAAAGGATATTGGGAAAATTGTTGTTTTGTTAATTGCTACCAAAAACAAGCAATTAATCTCCAGATCTCAGTGAGTCAGACAGTGATTCATTACTGAAGCATTAAAAATCGCTTTGCATTTTAAAAACTTAGCTTAAAAGTGTTCTACACAGAAAAAGTGATAATAAAAAAGCTGCATAGAGGAACAATGACAAGTGGGTAGCATTACAGAGCCATCCATTATTAAAAAATGAAACTAGACAGGAAGCAGGATCAATATGTGCTTGATTAACACGCTGATACAAAATGAAAAACAGACCCTGAACTTTTCAGAACCTCTGAAGGAGGAACTTAAAACATTCACCTTTTTCAGAGCTATAGAAAAAAACCTTCAGTTCTAAAGAATGTGTTTTCTAAAGAAGAGGTGATGTAACACAGTGGGGAACATGAATTTGTCACAGTTCTTTGAAATGCTTTCCTGTGATTAAATTCAACATGAGTCCATAGTTTTTTTCAAAGATATTAATCAAATAAATGAAGCTGTCAGATCTTATTTGCAACATATGATTTATCCCAGTGTAGGAAGATTGTGTTGTGTGTAACTGTCAGGGTTTTGCCTGCTTTCACAATTTTACTGAACTGAGCTCAAGAAGCAGGAATAACAAAGGATGTATGGGGGCAAATATTCAGGCTGGGATAACACTCAGAAGGAAAGAAAATTATTTTTGGAACTGTTTTGTAGAGTTCTTGTTACTTAGGGCTCCACTGCAGGCTTGTTTCCAATGGCACGCTGATGGTGGGTCAGGCAGGTATTCAGGTAAGTATTTGGCATGATTTCCAATGGGTTACTAAAGGCAGACAGAAACTCAAAAAAGCAGGTGAGTAAATGAAGCAGTGCAAGAGGTCTGGGCTTAACTCTGTC
>NW_005187404.1:3208843-3214600 GCF_000239375.1 Pundamilia nyererei
CATGTTCACTTTGCTTTATTTTTACATTCTTGTTATCAGCCCTAATAAAGGCTTGTTCTTGGTTTAAAGCTCAGGACTTCTCCCGTGGTTTGCATTTGGGTCGGTTCGATTAATACACTGGCATACCCTGCCAGGACAGCCACATGGGTAAAAGAGCAGGTTTGGGAACTGTCAGTGACTCTTGATGGAGAACAGGTGTGCCTGCAGGAGACTTTTCACCACTGGACGGGAGCCACGCCTACATTCACACAAAAGGGGGAGAAAAAGAGAAAGGAGGACACGGGGAACCATGGGAATAACAAAATTGCTTAAATAAAGTAGAATTTTTTTAGAAATACAACATGACAAACGATAAAATTTACACAAAACAGAGAAGTTTAGTTAAACAGAAATACCCCAATAAGTACTACAAATAAAGAAAATAACAACAAAAAGCCATGTGAAATCTGAAGATGTCTCTATAGCATAAAATAGCTCAATAAATTGAACAAAGGACAATAATCTTGTCTTGCTTTCAGTTATGATTTAAATATTTTGCATATCGTTGCATTTTTTCTACTTTTTTTGGAAATTGGCTTATAAATATTTTTATATATTGTTGGATTTTATGTGTTAGACAAATGTGCTTTTAGAAACTGAAGCACTTTTCTCTCTCAGACGACTCCAAATCTGCATGGTCTACATTATAAATACCAATTTTGCTGAAAAAGTAACGTCGGTTTCCACTTTGAACTCAAATAAAACCAGACAAGTGACGGGAAGAGTTTATTTTCATATCAATGTTTATGACAGCAGACGAGGCGTGTGAATACAAAAATGTGACTGCTAACGGAACAACAGGATTATACGGCATAGTTTACATATTTTAGGTACAACATGCCGTCAGCTACACCCTGAGTCAGTTCAGAAATATAATTCTCTTTCTGCTTCCTTTGCAGCACATCCAAAGTGTCATATCTTCTGTTGCACAGCTGCTCTCAGACGGCTGTGGAATTTGACAGTTGTGACAATTTGACAGTTGCAAGCCTGTGAAACTTAAATTGATAAAATGATAAAAAAAAACAAAAGAAAATAAGAACCAAAAAAAATGCTGTGCAGTATTCATCTCACAGTTTGAATTAAGGGAAATGCCCGTACAGATTGAATGGTCGCCACATCATAACAACCTCGTGTAGCCAGCGTGACCTGAACATTTCACATCTTTGCTTTATGCCCCAACCAACAGCGTTCCCATTCTCCTGCCTATAACCATCACCTATCTCTGGCTAGTACTGACTTTTTGTTTTAAATAACATGCCAACAGGACGCGGTGTGTTCATCTGTCTTTGCTGAAGCCAAAGGTGTAAACTCCTTCAGTAAATAAACACCTGGCTGGTAAGCTGTTGGGTAATTAATGTCACACCTGCTTTCATTTTTCATGCTGTTGTTTTATTGTGTAGATGTTAATTACCATGGCATTCATGAGGATTCACCTCACAGCACCGCACTGTGTATCTGAGGAGGAAACTTTTTAATTACCTGGCAAAATGTTTTTATTTGTTTTTACATTTTTTAAACAGGATTAACTGTATAAAGTGAGATTTTTGGTTTGGGATTGTTTTGTTTTGTTCGTGTTATTTTTAATGGTTATTATGCAACTGACAGCATTATGTGGGCTCGGAAGTGATCCAGTTTCCATGTTTGGACAGTTTGTCTGTGTTTGAGGAGATGAGTCACTCTGAGAAATTATGCAAGCGTGGTTAATTGTTTTGTTGTTTATTTTTGATTTGTGGGTTTTTAAGCTCCAGGCATCCTTTACAATACATTAATCACTGGTTCAAGTTCATTAAAAATAACTTGATAGACCATTTCTTCATTCACCATGTGTATGTTTGAATTTATTAAGTTTGATTCATAGATTTTGTCCTGTAAAAGGTTTTCCCAGGTGATCCCATTTATTTTGGTATTAACAAAAGTGAAAGTGGACAGTATATCCTTATTGGCTCCATCACTAGTCAGTCAACATAAAACTAATGTAGGACTATTAGTGGAAATCAACCAGAAAATCTAGTAACGTCATGTTCTGAAATCGGACAAGATGGCACTACGTACGCACTTAAAAACTGTACTTTAAAACACTTATTTTGAACATCCAGCTTCGCAGACAATGTTAGATCTGTGACATTTAAAGTGTGTAACTATTAGCAGAATAACATACTTGAAAATAAATATAAAACAAAAGGAAAACTCGTGTCAGTATCCTTTTTTCAGTCCTGTGAGATGTGTGGCATTTTTGGATGACTATTTCTGCTACATTTGTGTCCATTTGCGTATTATTGCTGCAGACTGTTCTCACATGCCAGTTTTTTGCAGTTTTTCGACACACTTAATATAACAGGAATGAAAGGACAGGACTATCTTAGGCCATTAGCACCCTCAAGTACCCTGCCCAGGGAGTTCAAGAAGGCTGGGTGCTCTGAACCATCAATCAGTGCAGACGACAGTCAAGACCTGTTCCCCAACACGAATGTGCACTGAACAAGCCCTCTCATCCACCAGGAGAAACCCGAGCATACAGGCAGCAAGCTGAGGAGGATGCCAGAGACCAAGCCATGCATTGAGGTGAGCCTGACTATATCTAGCCAGTACCTCTTAAACTCACACACTAACTCTGGCTCCTTCCCCACTAGAGAGGTTAGCATTCCATGTCCCAGTTGCTAGGCCCCGGTAACTCTATCCTGGGCAGGGTGAACTGTCCCCTTGATCTTATATTCATAGGGGTCTTTTGAAGCACTCTTTGTCTGTTCCCTCACCCAGGACCTATTTGCCATGGGAGACCCTATCAGGAGGCAAAAAGCCCCCCGGACAACATAGCCTCTGCGATCCCTGGGACACACAAGCTCCACCACCATGACCATTAAATAACCAGGAAGTGAAACTGCTGAGAATAACAATCACTTTTGCAAGAGTGTCCTGGGCAAACATAAGCAACATTAACATATCTTTTTCAGTGTAACAAAACAGTAAAACTTGTTGGTGTGTGTAGCTGGGAACTTGGACTTTGCCTCCTACTGTGGAGACCACATGGTGCTGCAGAGAGAGCTGTGCTGTGGGGATATCGAGGGTGCACAGGTTACCATCTCTTTGTCAGGATTATAAAAACAGCAAGCCTCACTGGTCATTGTGACAAACGGTAAGTACAGCACGTTGTTGTCAAAGACGGGATTTATCCTGACATCTGTACTGAATTCAAACTAAGTGAACCTGGCAGCAGCAGATATAGCGGGTACCTCACTTTTTTTTAGGGCTTCTGTTATGTAAATGTAGTCGCCGACCTAGTAGCAGTAACAGCATGTTGTGCCTCAGATTCAGTCTCTGAATTTGTCTTGATCATGTTTCATAAATGCTACAATGTTACACACATAGCTAAAAGGTTTTTGTGTACTGGTACGGTCTATTTTCTATAGTTCACGTGTCATGACTCTTTTTAAAGGCATTTGATGAGTGACCCTTGACCCCATTGCTGCCAATGGTCCATACAGTGTGACAGCAAAAGTTCAAAACAGTAGAGCTACTTTTACAGATGTGCTGTTTGGAGACATCTGGCTGTGTGGAAGGCAGAGCAACATGTGCTTTAAGGTGAGTCAGGTACGGTAAGCCAAGTGAACAACACACCATATCGATAAAGGTTTATTTTAGGCAAGCAGCATCGTGATGCAGTGGTCGATGCTGTCGCCTCAGTGGAGGTGCTAGCCCTTTCTGTGTGTCATTTGTATTTGCTCTCTGTGCCAGTTTGGGTTTCCTCTCAGTGCTTTGCTTTCTTTCCACAGTAAAGACATTCTTGTTAGGTTAACCGGTCATTCTACATTGGTCATAAGTGTGGGTGTGGGAGTGCATGGTTGTCTGTTCTCTGTGCTGGCATTCGGGTTGTGCCTCTTACCTGCTGTCCGCTTCCTCTTTGCCAAAGTGCAAAACCAAAATATTTCATGCTTAAAAGGTATTTATTCATGTGATGAAACATATTTATTTATTAATTTACTCACTTTGCACCCAATTTTTAATGCATCAGAGGAGCTGGCTCTTCTCACTGAGTACTCTCATGTGAGCTATGTTACAGCAGTCTTGGCAGCGAGTTAATGCATCTGACTGAAGTGGAGATTCCCTGGTCTGCGCCCACCACCCGTAAGATGAGGATTTTTTTTAAATGTGTCTTTTGTCCTCTTGATATCAGTTCTAGATTAGGCACTGGAATAGACATCTGTGCTGTTTCTCAGATACAATGGCAGAATTAGATCTGCACATTGGTGGAAAAGAGGTGAGTGATGCTTAAAACCTGATTCGAGGAAATTGCCTTCCTTTTTTAAAACCTGATATGTACTTTATGATGAAATTATTAGAAGAACAACCAGCGCAGATTACCGCTTTTAACTAAGGACATCATGACCACTTTTGGGGAAAACGTTGTGTATTTGATAATGAGGTTGGTAACTTTTAAATGTTAAATCCAGTGGATCAAAAAGCCTGCAACCTTCATATTTAAGGCACTTGATGGCTGATCATCTGCACTCACTCACTCACTAGTAACAGACAAAAGTGTTTCTAAGGTGGTGGATGGAAATTGGGATAAAAAAAAAATCCAAATCATGATGTACAACAATCGGGTTCTTTATATTGCTGCAGGAGTATATTTGGAGAAATGGGCTCCAGTTCTACTTGTTGAAAAGCATCTATTCTTGCATTCAAGCTTCTTCAGAGTAAAGTGTTTCTGCTTTTGTTCTCATATAGTGCCAAAACACAAGCTGTCCCTGGCATAACTCTAGCATCAACAGATTTCTTAATGTACCAGAACTGAAAAGATCAACAGAGAAACCGATTTCTGGAGGCTTTTCTTCAATAAAAAGTATGCACATGTTGTGACCTGCTTTTGCTGTTAGACTTTTTTATTTTCTTCTGTTATCTTACCAACTGGCACATCACAATGAATTAATAATTAAATAAAATAACAACAGTTAGATTACATGGTTTTTTTCTGTTTCAGGATCCATCCCTGAGACAAACAGAGTGTAGCCTATAGACTGACACTGGATGCCTGAGCTGGTGGCTTATAAGAAAAAGGACATGGTCTTTCTTGAAACTTACCCTAAAGAAACTGTTTCATTGTACATCAACATTACCTATGGCTAGGCGGTCTCTGTTACTCCCTCTAAAGACATTTTAGGGCCAGCACCGATATAGTGTTGATGTTAGCATTTACACTAACTGCTGGGTTGACAGTGCAGCAAGACACTGAACCTTAAATTGGCACCCTGCAATACCAGGCCTGTCCCCAAGGGTGTGCAGATTATCTGCATGTTAATGAGATACACTTTGCAGAGCAAAGTTAAATCACTTATTTTATTATTTGCTATTATTTTTGTGGGTTGTCCAAGTTTTACGTGTAACAATCTTTAGAATCGTTAACTCCTAAGACAAAGTCATACCTTATCTCTTCTCTTGTGTTTTTAATGAGGGCTTTTGATTAGAAATTTGGGCTCTGTGTAGCTTAAGTCTCTCTAGCACTAATCAGATTTTACCGGCACTTCCTTTTATCATCAATCACTCTTCATCGAAAAGAGGCGTCTGGAAAATCTACTAACCCTGAAAATGTCAGAAGACATTTGTCTCTACGGTCAGTTGGGATAATTGGACATGATGTTGACTGGCGACCTCTCCAGGGTTTGTAATAGGCTCAGAGCAGCTTGTCTGTTCATTTTGTAATTCCATTTGGTGAAAACACCA